>NW_017195081.1:0-9069 GCF_001704415.2 Capra hircus
CTGTCGCTTTCCATGAGCTTTCCAGCAGTGTCACCATTGAGGCTTTCCACGAGGCTTTCCAACAGGGGCTGTCCCACGGCCACGGTGGTGTGAGTCGATCCTCGGCGTGAACGTCGAGGCAGTGCAGGGAAAACAGTTTCTTCTGGAATGGACTTAGACATCTGGGGGACTCTTGGAATGCTGGCAAGGCCCTGGAGTTCCTCTCGTCTTTCCTGTTGAGAGCGCCTCCTCTTGAGATGCGACGGGAAGGCCGGGAATTCTTTCCCGACGACGAAGGGAAAGGATCCCTCTTCTCGAGCTACGAGGCGGAAACGGGGGCTCCGCTGGATATGGGCGGGACCTCGTCCTTCCTCTCGAGTGGATATGGGTATGTCGGAGAACTTCTTGACTTGCAGCAAGGGTGTGAAGGACCCTTTGGAAGTTCCAGAGGTTAGGTGTGATTAGCCTCGAGACGCCTCAGCGGAAATGGGCCTCATCTCGCCTGGAGGGGAGAACCTCCTGGATTTTCTCGAGTTGCGGCAGGTGCTCTCGAGTTACGACGGAGACCTCAGGGACCCGCTCTGGTGACCTCAGGAAAGGCCAGTCCCCATGCGAGGTGCTAGGGGGCCTCTCAGGATTCCTCTCCGGTCGATGCCGGGGCCTAAGACCTTGTGTGGAGTCGGGACCGGAACCTGAGGATTCCTCTCCAGTGCTGACATGGATCTTGGCGTACTTCTGGAGTCTCCCAAGCTTGCGTCAGTCCTCGGCTCGAGTGGGGTCATGCACGTGCGCTTTCCTCCCGAGCGGTAGCAGCAGTGTCACGCTTCCCTTCTCGTGGATCAAGGAATCTGTGGCTTTCCCTGGAGTCTTTCCCATGAGGCTTTCCCACAGGGCTATTCCACTTGCCACCATGGTGTGAGTCGATCCTCGGCGTGAAAGTCGAACCAGTGCAGGGAAAACAGGAACCTCCTTCCCCACAGTAGGGGATACACTGTCCCCTTGGGCGGGTATCTCCAGGGCACTCGCGCTGGGGGTTGCCCGCGGAGGTGCGGGCCTCAGGCTCCACGTGAGAAAAGCCCCAAATGGCATTAGCTGCCAGTCCAGACGCTGGCCCCTCAGGTCTCTGGCCGGAGCCTTGGGCTCCAGGCAACTCAAAGCCCTCGGGGTGGCACTCTGGGACTGCTGTAGGGAAAGGATGCCAAGAGCCCACGGAGGAGTTGGGGAGGGGGCATGGGGGAAACGGAGGCGAGGACAGCGAGGGATCTAGGTGGAGGCGCTGGAGAGAGCGTCTGGTGTCCCGGAATGCCTCGGAGGAGCCAGCGGGGGACAGTCGAGGACCAGGGACCTGTGGAATGTGAAAAGGCGGGAAATCTCAGAGCAAGGCAGGCTGGGAAAGGGGGCGTTGGTGGCCAATTCAAAGGGACCTAGGGGCGTTTCCTGGGCGGTGAGTTCCCTTGGCACTGCTGAGGGCCCCTGATTGATCCACTCGGGGTTGAACCCACCCCCCGCTGCGAGGGAGGGCCACAAACCAAAGCCCCCGAACTGCCCGCCCACCCCAACGGGGATCTTGGCGGTCCAGGGCACAGCCGTGCCGGGGAAAAGCCCACTCGCTCCACGGGACTCCGTCCAGGGTCTCTGCTTGGAAAGAGGCCAGGGGCGGCCCCCTCCATCTACCCACCCAAACCCTATTGACGTCAATGGTGGCGGAGACGCCTCCCGTTCTCCAGAGTCCTGAGCTGCTGGGTCCCCGCCCACTCGGCCAGCAGTCTGCAGCGTGCCCGTGTGCCTCTCCCACCATGGCTTCGTCCGGCTCCTCCAGCACCTCAAGCGGTACGTTTGCCCTCGGTCCCTGTGGTCGGATCACATCTCAGGGGATTTGCGGGTGGCCTGGGCAAGGGCTCTCGGCCAATGTGTTGACCCCCCTCCCACCCGAGAACGGCTGGGACCCATCGGCCAGGCCCGGGGTTCCGAGGCGTCAGGTGTGCCCAAATTCGGAGGGCGTGGCATCGTTCGTTCATCTTGCTCCTTTGGCACACACATGGCTTCTCCGTTCTCTTTCTGGGAAGACAGTGTTGTTTCAGGGGGCGTGCTGCGGGGGGGGGGGCCGGGGTTGGGGGTGGTGGGAGCGGGTGCTTTGCTGGGATGAGGCCCTTTATCCTCACATCTTCATGTGGGAATGGGAGTCGGGGAGCTCTGTGGCCTTGCTGCCTTCAGTGGCTTCCTCTGCACAGGGGCCTAGTGGCTTCTGCCTTTTGTCAGGCGTTACGGGGTTTGGGCGTCGCTTTGGTGGCCTTGGCCTTTGCCTTGGCCTGGGCCTTGGCCTTGCCCTTGGCGTTGCCCCCTTGCCTTGGTCTTGGGCTTGGCCTTGCCCTGCCCTTGAACTTGACCTTGACTTGACTTGAACTTGCTTGACCTTGAACTTGAACTTGACTTGACTTGAACTTGACCTTGAACTTGAACTTGAACTTGAAACTTGAACTTGAACTTGAACAACTTCAACTTCAACTTGACCTTGAACTTGAACTTGAACTTGAACTTGAACTTGAAACTTGAACTTGAACTTGAACTTGAACTTGAACTTGAACTTGACCTTGACTTGACTTGAACTTGAACTTGAACTTGAACTTGAACTTGACTTGACCTTGACTTGAACTTGAACTTGAACTTGAACTTGAACTTGAACTTTGAAACTTGAACTTGAACTTGAAACTTGAGACTTGAACTTGACCTTGAACTTGAACTGACCTTGAACTTGAACTTGACCCTTGACCTTGAACACTTGACCTTGACCTCCTTGAACTTGAACTTGAACTTGAACTTGACCTTGAACTTGACTTGACCTTGACCTTGAACTTGAACTTGGAGACCTCGAGATTTGCTCAGAGCACCGGAGGTCCAGAAGCAGGGCCCTGTATCTCCCCTTCCCTTTGTGATCATTGCAAAGACATTCCTAGCTGATAGCGGGAGTGCCCCTGAAGAAGCAAGCAGTGGGAGTGTGTTTGACACGACTGTGTGCCTTCCTGGCCTCAGCTCCACAAGGGGCCTTTCCTCTCGAAGTAGGCCCATGTCCCTTGGGGAGGGTGTCATGCCTCTTTTCTCCTCACTGCCAAAGGGTGGAGCCAAGCTCGCTCTGTCAGAGGTACAAAAACAGCAATTGAATGGATTTTCAAGCTCTTGCTAGGCTGCACCCTTTCAGGGCCCACTTTACTGAAACAGGTGCTCTGTGGCCCCTGGTTGGGTATGCAGGTTCACAAACAGGGTGAGATCCTGTCCAAGCCAAGAATTTTCCTGAAAGACCTAGGCTCACTAGAGCTCTCCTCCAGAGCAAAGGGGATAGAGGAGATGTATGGAGGAGTCTTTGCCTTTCCCTGTGAGTGTGGGGCTACTCCCTACGGCCCCAAGCTCAGGGATAACTGCCTCTAAGAAAGGAATGGCAAGAAGCGCTATTCTTGGAGGTTGGGACAGGGAGTTCGCAGCATGTGGGGAAAGAAAGACTTCTTCGGGGAAGAAGAGGCAACCACCGGGGGTGTGTTTGCAAGCCTCTATTTGGAAGGAACAGGTTTGCTTATACAACTCAAGACCTCCAGATCTGCTCAGAGGACTGAAGTTCCAGAGACAGGGCCATGTATCTCCCTTCCCTTTGAGATCCTTGCAAAGACATTCCTAGCAGATCGTGGGAGTGCCCATGAAGAAGCAAGCAGCGGGAGTGTGCTTGACATCACTGGCTGCCTACCTGGGCTCAGCTCCTCAAGGGGCCTTTCTCTCCTGGTAGGCCTATGTCCCCTTTGGGAGAGGGTGGTGCCCTCTTCCCTCCACACTGCCAAAGGGTGGAGGTGGAGCAAACTCGTTCTCTCCGAGGTAAAAAAAAAAGACAAATTGGATGGATTTTTAAGCTCTTGCTATGCTGCACCCCTCCAGGACCCACTCGAGCAAAACAGGTGCCCTGTGGCCCCTAGGTCGGGTATGCAGGTTCACACACTGGGTGGGATCCCGTCAAAGCCAAGAATTTTCCTGACAGACCTAGGCTCACTAGAGCTCTCCTCCAGAGGAAAGGGGACAGAAAAGACGTGTGTGTGGAGGTGGCTCTGCCTTTCCAGGTCCCAATCTCAGGGATAACTGCCCCTAAGAAAGGAACTGCTGCTGCTGCTGCTGCTAAGTTGCTTCAGTCGTGTTCGACTCTGTGCGACGCCATAGACGGTAGCCCACTAGGCTCCCCCGTCCCTGGGATTCTCCAGGCAAGAACAGTAAGTGGGTTGCCATTGCCTTCTCCAATGCATGAAAGTGAAAATGAAAGTGCAGTCGCTCAGTCGTGTCCGACCCTCAGCGACCCCACGGACTGCAGCCTACCAGGCTTCTCCGTCCATAGGATTTTCTGAAAGGAACTGCAAGAAGCGCTTTTCCAGGAGGCTGGGAAAGGGTGTTCGCAGGATGTGGGGAAAGAGAGCCTCCTTCGGGGAAGAATAGGCGGCCACTTGTTTTGTGTTGCAAACCTCTATTTGGAAGGAACAGGTTAGCTTATACAAAGGGAGACCTCCAGATCTGCTCAGAGGACCAAAGTTGCAGAGGCAGGTCGGTGTATTTTCCCTTCACTTTGCGATCCTTGCAAAGACATTCCTTGCTGATAGATGATTCAGCAAGGGCCTTTGAGACTGTTGTTTTCTTTCCTAGGTTCAAAGATTCCTTCAGTTCCTAATATAGATATCCTAGAAATTATCTGACATCCGTGAAAATCTGATATGTCCTGGTCAAATGCTGTCAGTTATAATTCCAGTTATCATATTAAAGCATTTCAAGTCGCAGCAGTGACCAGATTACATTGTCAATTTCTATTTAATCAGGTTTTAACCATGTCCTCTATGGTTTCACACTGATGCCTTTGCAGAAATACTGCTACTTCAAGATATATGGAATATACTTTTTTTAAGCTTACCGATAATTTGTTTGTTTGTTTGTTTGTCTTCTGGTAAGCTGGTACCAGATGGAATTTAGTCTCCTCTCTAGGTTAAGAGAACAAAGTTTTCTTAGAATGCAATTTTTGATAACAGACTATGGATTTCTTTACCTTTCATTGATTTATAATTGTTTTCATCATCTGTTTTTTTACTTCGGTAAAGTAAATAAGCCTTATTTAAGATTTTGGTACATGTAGGATGGACTAAGCTTTCCCCACTCTTGCAAGTTCCCTTAACCCTTCAGATTCTTCTCGTGGGACCAAGATCTCACTTTCCTCCAGAGGGACAATCCAAGCTTTTTATTAGTTGATCTGCCCCTGACATCAGAGTCCATTTGAGCACGAGTTGGCCTATAATTTAGGCATGAAACTATGACTACATAAAGAAAAGGTGACTTTATGATTCAGGGATGGCCATGATATGCCTTGCACTTCAGAGAAAATGGGTTAAAATGATTTTTTTTTCTTCAAAACTGCACAGCCAGTTCTTTCAGCATATGCAATTGAAAACATCTAGTCATTAGGTCAGTTTTCATTCCAATCCCAAAGAAAGGCAATGACAAAGAATATTCAAGCTGCTGCACAATTGCACTCATCTCACACACTAGTAAAGTAATGCTCAAAATTCTCCAAGTTCACATGAACTGTGAACTTCCAAATGTTCAAGAGGGATTTAAAACATGCAGAGAAACCAGAGATCAAACTGCCAACATCCACTGGATCATTGAAAAAGCAAGAGAGTTCCAGAAAAAAAGACATCTATTTCTGCTTTATTGACTATGCCAAAGCCTTTGACTGTGTGGATCACAATAAACTGGGAAAAATTCTGAAAGAGATGGGAATACCAGACCACCTGACCTGTCTCTTGAGAAACCTGTATGCAGGTCAGGAAGAAACAGTTCGAACTGGACATGGAACAACAGACTGGTTCTAAATAGGAAAAGGAATATGTCAAGGCAGTGTATTGTCACCCTGCTTATTTAACTTATATGCAGAGTACATCATGAGAAACACTGGGCTGGAGGAAGCACACGCTGGAATCCAGATTGCTGGGAGAAATATCAAGAATCTCAGATATGCAGATGACACCACCCTTATGGCAGAAAGTGAAGAAGAACTAAAGAGTCTCCTGATGAAAGTGAAAGAGGAGAGTGAAAAAGTTAGCTTAAAGCTCAGCATTCAGAAAACTAAAATCATTGCATCCAGTCTCATCACTTCATGGCAAATAGATGGGAAAACATTGGAAACAGCAGCAGACTATTTTGGGGGGCTTGGAAATCACTGCAGGTGATGTCTGCCTCCATGAACTTAAAACGTATTTATGACTTGGAAGAAAAGTGATGACCAAACTAGACAGCATATTAAAAAGCCGAGACGTTGCTTTGCCAACAAAAGATCCATCCAGTCAAGGCTATGGTTTTTCCATATGTCATGGATGGATATGAAAGATGTACTATAAAGAAAGTGACAGCTGAAAATTGGATGCTTTTGAACTGTGGTGTTGGAGAAGATGCTTGTAGGTCGCTTAGACTACAAGGAGACGCAACCACTCCATCCTAAAGGAAATCAGGTCTGAATATACATTGGAAGGACTAATACTGAACCTGAAACTCCAATACTTTGGCCACTTGATGTGAAGAGCTGACTCACTTGGAAGTTGCTTTGATTTGCCTGTGAGTGTGGGAGCCCTCCTGGGCAAAGGGCCTCAGGGGTCATTGCCACTGAATCACGACCTCCAAGCAAGCGCATTCCAGCTGTGTGACATTCAGGAAGCAGGAGACTGGGAAAACTATCTTCCTTAGAGGAAGGAAAGTCATCCACAGAGAGTGTGTTTTCAGGCCTCTCTTTGCAGCAAGTGTTTTGCTTCTCAGACATCAGAGCTGCAGGCTTGCTCTGAGGGCCTCAATTGCAGAGTCAGGGCTGTGTGTCTCACTGCACTTTCCAAGGCATTGCAGACACATTCCTAGGTTGGAGCAGTGCTTCCCATGAGAAAGAAGCCTCGGGAGTGTGTCTGAGCGGGCTGAGTGCCATGCTAGGGTCACCTAGTCGAGGGCACCTTGCACATCCAATGGGCCCCAGGCGAGTAGCTATGGACGGCCCTTCGGTTGAGACATCCCAAAGCAGGGAACAAAGCTAGCTCTGTCAGAAGGAGGAAAACAGCAATGGGATGGATTTTCAAGCAGTTGCTAAGTCACACCACGTTAGGGCTCCCCGGGAAAGAAATGCGAATTTTGGCCTCTAGGCCCAGTATCCAGATGTGTGCACAGGATATTTTCCCCACAGGATTCAAGAATGTTCCAGACAGACCTAAGCTCACTAGCTCTCTCCTGCAGAGGAAATGAAATATTGTTGCTGAACCACGAAAAGATGCTGGGATTCTTGGCTTATGGAGGAGAAGAATTCAATCCAGGGCCCAAGACGAGGCTTGATTGCTCAGAGCTTTTGTGCAATAGAGTTTTATTAAAGGAGAAAAAGGAGATAGAGAAAGCTTCTGACAGAGACATCACAAGGGGCAGAAAGCGTACCCCCTTGCTAGTGTTAGTAATGGAGTTATATACTCTCCAATAAGTTATGACAACGAACAAAAGAATGTCTGGAGGTTGTAAAGACTCACTAGACTACTCCCATAATTGACATTTTAAAGATAACAGGATTAGCCAGAAGGTTTTTTTCCAGAGACCGTCCTCAAGAAGGATGCATGATTGTTATATAATCCTAAGGAATGTAGAGGGAAAAACAGTTTGTCCTTCCTTCCTCCTTGAGAATTCTAGACCCTCTCTCCTTGGGGACCCTTGAACTTCTTATAAACCTGCCTTGGCAATGACTCTCTCAGAAACATGATTGAACAGCCGTTTGGAGCTTCCTTTGACTTTCCCTGGGAGGGAGGGAGCCCTCCCTGAGCACAGGGCCTCAGGGGCCATGGCCAATGAAAAATAATCTCCCAGCAAGTGCTTTTCAGCCCTGTGTGACTCTCAGCCACAGGAGGCTGAGAAAACTCTCTTCCTTGGAGGAAGGAAAGGCAGCCCAAGAGTGTGTTTTCAGGCCTGTATCTTGCAGGCAAGTGTTTGGCTTGTTAGACAGAAGACCTGCAGGCCTGTTCCAACAGACTCAATTCCAGAATCAGGGCCTTGTGTCTCCCTGCAGTTTCCTGGCCTTGCAAACACATTCCTAGGTGAGAGCAGTCCTGCCCATGGGGAAGCAGGCTGCGGGAGTGTGTCTGAGGGGGCCAGGTGTCATGCTGGGGTCACCTGGTCGAGGGCACCTTGCACCTCCAATGGACCCCAGGCAAGGAGTTGCAGGCCACCACCTTGCTTCTGAAATCCCAAATGGGGAGCAAAGCTCGCTCTGTCAGAGGGAAGAAAACAGCAACAGGATGGATTTTCAAGCAGTTGCTAGGCTGTACTGCGTTAGGGCTCCAAGGAAGGAAAATGCGAATTTTAGCCCCTACGACTGGTATCCAGGTGGGCTCCCAGGATGATTTCCGCAGGATCCAAGAACGTTCCAGACAGACCTGGGCTCACTAGCTCCCTCCTGCAGAGGAAACATGAGAGAACAGCTGTTTGGAGGTTGCTTTGACTTCCCCTGGGAGGGTAGGATCCCTCCCTGGGTGCAGGGCCTCAGGGGCCATTGCCGCTGAGAAATGCCGCTCTAAGCCAGACCTTTGCAGCCTTGTATGACTCAGCACGGAGGAGACTGGAAAAGCTCTCTTCCTTGGAGGAAGGAAAGGCAGCCCCAGAGAGTGTGTTTTCACACCTGTATCTTGCAGCAAGTGTTTGGCGTCTCAGACGTCAGACCTCCAGGCCTGCTCCAACGGCCTCAGTTCCAGAGTCAGGGCCGTGTGTCTCCCTGCATTTTCTGAGCCTTGGAACACATTCCTAGGTCAGAACAGTCCTGCCCCATGGGGAAGGAGGCTGCGGGAGTGTGTCTGAGGGGGTCGGGTGCCATGCTGGGGTCGCAATAGACCCGGTACCTCCAATAGACCCGCAGGACAACAGCGGTGGGGCTCCCCTGGCTTCCGAAATGCCAAAGCGAGAAGCAAAGCTAGCTCTATCAGAAGGAAGAAAAGAGCAATCGGATGGATGTTCAGGCTGTTGCTGGGCCGCACCACTTCAGGGTCCCCCCCCGAGAGGAACAGGCGC
>NW_017195082.1:0-9069 GCF_001704415.2 Capra hircus
CATCGACGAGAGAGGGAATCCCGAGAGGCCCCCAATCAACTCGCATGTGGACTGGCCTTTCCTGAGGTCACCAGAGCGGGTCCCTGAGGTCCCCGTCGTAAGTAGAGAGCGCCTGCCACAACTCGAGAAAATTCAGGAAGTACTCCCCTCCAGGCGAGATGAGGCCCATTTCCCAGGCGTCTCGAGCTAATCACACACCTAACCTATGGAACTTCCAAAGGGTCCTTCACACCCTTGCTGCAACTCAAGAAGTTCCCTGACATACCCGTCTCACTCGAGAGGAAGCACGAGATTCCCGCCCACATCTAGAGGAGCCCCGTTTCCGCCTCCTAGCTCGAGAGGAGGGATCCTTTCCCTGTGTTCTCGGAAAGAATTCCCGGCGTTCCCGTCGCATCTCAAGAGGAGGCCCTCTCCACAGGAAAGGCGAGCGAACTCCAGGGTGTGCCACCAATCTGATAGTCCCCAGAGGTCTCAGTCCATTCCAGGGAAACCTGTATTCCCTGCACTGCCTCGAGTTTCAAGCCGAGGATCGACTCACACCACGTTGGCACGTGGGACAGCCCTGTGGAAAAGCCTCGTGGGAAAGCCTTGTGGAAAAGACTCGAGGAAAAGCCACTGATTCCTTGATCCACTCGACGGGAAACATGACACCACTGCCCCATCTCGGGAGGAGAGCGCACTTGCATGCCCCCAAACGAGACGAGGACTGACTCCCCTAGGGAGACTCCAAAAGTACCCCAAAATCCATGTCAGCACTGGAGAGGAATGCTCAGGTTCCGGCACCGACTCTACACAAGGTCTTAGCCCCGGCATCGACGGGAGAGGAGGCCCTAGAGGCCCCCGAATTACTCGCATGGGGACTGGCCTTTCCTGAGGCCACCAGAGCGGGTCCCTGATGTCCCCGTCGTAAGTCGAGAGCACCTGCCGCAACTCGAGAAAACCCAGGAGGTTCGCCCCTCCAGGCGAGATGAGGCCCATTTCCGCTGAGGCGCCGCGAGGCTAATCACACCTAACCTCTGGAACTTCCAAAGGGTCCTTCACACCCTTGCTGTAACTCAACAAGTTTCCCGATATACCCGTCTCCACTCGAGAGGAAGTATGAGAGTCCCGCCCACATCCAGAGGAGCCCCGTTTCCGCCTCCTAGCTCGAGAGGAGGGATCCTTTCCCTGCGTGGTCGGGAAAGAATTCCCGGCGTTCCCGTCGCATCTCAAGAGGAGGCGCTCTCCACAGGATAGGCGAGAGGAACTCCAGGGTCGTGCCACCATTCCCAGTGTCCCCCAGATGTCTCAGTCCATTCCAGGGATACTGTTTTTCCCTGCACTGTCTCGACTTTCAAGCCGAGGGTCGATTCACAGCACGGTGGCACGTGGGACAGCCTTGTGGGAAAGCCTCATGGGAAAGCCTCGTGGGAAAGCCTCTAGGGAAAGCAACAGATCTCTTGATCCACCGAAGGGAAGCGTGACACTGCTGCTTACAGCTCGGGAGGAAAGCCCACGTGCATGCCCCCACTCGAGACGAGGACTGACTCCCCTGGGGAGACTCCAGAAGTAACCCATAATCCAATGTCTGCACTGGAGAGGAATGCTCAGGTTCCGGCAGCGACTCCACACAAGGTTTTAGGCCCCAGCATCGATCGGGAGAGGAAACCCGAGAGGCCCCGAGAGGCCCCCGAGCAACGCGCAAGGGGACTGGCCTTTCCTGAGGCCACCAGAGCGGGTCCCTGAGGTCCCCGGTCGTAAGTCGAGATCACCTGCCACAACTCGAGAAAATCCAGGACGTTCTCCCCTCCAGGCGAGATGAGGCCCATTTCCGCTGAGGCGTCTGGAGGCTAATCACATCTAACATCTGGAACTTCCAAAGGGTCCTTCACACCCTTACTGCAACTCAAGAAGTTCCTCGAAAAACTGGTCTCCACTCAAGAGGAAGCACGAGGAGTCCCGCCCACATCCAGCGAAGACCCGTTTCCGCCTCCTAGCTCGAGAGGAGGGATCCTTTCCCTGCGTGGTCGGTAAAAAATTTCCCGGCGTTCCCTGTCGCAACTCAAGAGGAGGCGCTCTCCACAGGAAAGTCCGAGACGAACTCCAGTGTCGTGTCAATATTCCCAGATTCCCCCAGAAGTCTCAGTCCATTCCATGGAAAACTGTTTTCCCTGCACTGCCCTCGACTTTCAAGTCGAGGATCGACTCACACCAAGGTGGCACGTGGGACAGCCCTGTGGGAAAGCCTCGTGGGAAAACCTCGTGGGAAAGCATCGAGGGAAAGTCCCAGATCCCTTGATCCACGCCAAGGGAAGCGCGACACTGCTGTTACAGCTCGGGAGGAAAGCGCACCTGCATGACCCCACTCGAGACGAGGACTGACTCCCCTGGGGAGACTCCAGAAGTACCCAAGATCCATGTCAGCACTGGAGAGGAATCCTCAGGTTCCGGCACCGATTCCACACAAGGTCTTAGGCCCCGGCTTCGACGGGAGAGGAATCCCGAGAGGCCCCCGTGCATCTCGCATGGGGACTGGCCTTTCCTGAGGCCACCAGAGCGGGTCCGTGAGGTCCCAGTCGTAAGTCGAGAGCACCTGCCACAACTCGAGAAAATCCAGGAAGTTCTCCCCTCCAGGCGAGATGAGGCCCATTTCCGCTGACCGTCTGGAGGCTAATCATATCTAACCTCTGGAACTTCCAAAGGGTCCTTCACACCTTTATTGCAACTCAAGAAGTTCCTCGACAAACCGGTCTCCACTCGAGAGTAAGCACGAGATTCCCGCCCACATCCAGCCAGAGACCCGTTTCCGCCTCCTAGCTCGAGAGGAGGGATCCTTTCCCTGCGTGGTCGGGAAAGAATTCCCGGCGTTCCCGTCACATCTCAAGAGGAGGCGCTCTCTAACAGGAATGGCGAGAGGAACTCCAGGGTCGTGCCACCATTCCCAGAGTCTCCCAGATGTCTCCAGTCCATTCCAGGGAAACCTGTTTTCCCTGCACTGTCTCGACTTTCTAGCCGAGAATGGACTCACACCGCGGTGGCACGTGGGACATCCCTGTGGGAAAACCTCGTGGGAAAGCCTCGTGGGAAAGCCTCGTGGGAAAGCCACAGATCCCTTGATCCACGCGAAGGGAAAGCGTGACACTGCTGCTACAGCTCGGGAGGAAAGCGCACGTGCATGCCCCCACACCAGACGAGGACTGACTCCCCTGGGGAGACTCCAGAAGTACCCCAAGATCCATGTCAGCACTGGGAGAGGAATCCTCAGGTTCTGGCACCGACTCCACACAAGGTCTTATGCCGGTGTCCAGCCCCGGTGGATCCAGGGAATTCGAAGGGTGGACGGCGTTGGCGTGGAAAGACTTGTTTATTTATTAATGTAAGATTAGATTAGCAAACTATAGTGTAGTAAGAAGATTAAGTGGAGGAAGAGGGCTGAATAGCTTGGTTTACGCGGACGGCCAATAAAATTCCAGACAAGGAATTTGCACCACCTACGTTGGGCCACCGGCGCCCGCTTGAATATCTAAGGGTGCCTCGCCTTAAGCTCCCCTTTCGTGCGGGTCTTAACAGCCAGGCCAAGTAAGTAGACCTGGCGAGCCTCCGCACTCCATGTGGAGATTCAGCCTGAAGTTATAGTAAAGAGCAGAGAGAAGGAAAGGTAGAGAAGAAGAAAGAGAGAGAAAGACACGGGGGGAGCCAGAGTCCCAGGAAACCAGGCTGAGAGACTAGTTCGAGAAGCTGGTCCGAGAAACTGGCCCCCGGCCCCTGGCCTCCTCCTTTATTGTTCAGAAGGTCTTTTATACTTTTGATAATACATGAAGATCAATGGATAACCCAAAATTATGTAGTGTTCCCAACCCAGATTCTTTCTGTATATCATTTTGTATACAAAAGGTCTCAGGTGATTTACATTATCTTCTGGCCAAGAGGCTTGTTAACACTTTTTGGCTCTCTTCCTTAATGAATGTTAATTTTGTTTCCCCTGAAGTGTTTTTCTTTAATCTGCATCTCCTTAAAGCATTAAAGTTTACATCTCTATAGAACAAAGGTGCAGTGGGTTATAACAAAGAAAGTACTTAACTCAAAGATCTAATGTTGCTAATACCAGGTCTACTACTTGTTTTTCACATACCAACTATATCTAAAAATAAAGGATATGAAAATTTGGCAGCAAGCATTGACCCAAAAAATGAAACTTTTAATCAGTCCTATTCTAAAGATTCTGACTCCTCGGAAGCTCCTGCATTCCTACGATGTTTTAAGCTTCCTGTGCCTCCTGCGGTCAGGAGGCCTCAAAACAATCACAAGGGCAGCTGTACGAGTCCTACAGGCAGGATAGAAAGCCATCAGAGGGTTTTTGGATTGAAACACTCTTTCAAATGCAGAAGACTAACGCCCTGAATTGACTTTTTCCAGAAAAGTTCAGAAGAGTGAAAAAGCAGAGCACAAAAACCGGCAGATTTTTGTGGGGGTACATGCTTAAAAAATTTCCAGAGGGGTCCCTGAGTCTGAGCACGCCTTGGGTATGTCAGCTTCCTTTCTCATAACCTTGTCACGGGCGGGCTTCCTCACACTGTCTCCCGGCAGCCTTAGGCCCCAGCATCGACGGGAGAGGAATCCCAAGAGGCCCCGAGCAACTCGCATGCGGACTGGCCTTTCCTGAGGCCACCAGAGCGGGTCCCTGAGGTCCCCGTCGTAAGTCGAGAGCACCTGCCACAACTCGAGAAAATCCAGGAGGTTCTCCCCTCCAGGCGAGATGAGGCCCATTTCCGCTGAGGCATCTCGAGGCTCATCACACCTAACCTCTGGAAATTACAAAGGGTCTTTCACACCCTTGCTGCAACTCAAGAAGTTCCCCGACATACCCGTCTCCACTCGAGAGGAATCACGAGAGTCCCGCCTCATCTAGAGGAGCCACGTTTCCGCCTCCTAGCTCGAGAGGAGGGATCCTTCCCCTGCGTGGTCGGAAAGAATTCCCGGCATTTCCGTCGCATCTCAAGAGGAGGCGCTCTCCACAGGAAAGGCGAGATTAACTCCAGGGTCGTGCCACCATTCCCAGAGTCCCTCAGATGTATCAGTCCATTCCAGGGAAAACTGTTTTCCCTGCACTGCCTCGACTTTCAAGCCGAGGATCCACTCACACCACGGTGGCACGTGGGGACAGCCCTGTGAGAAAGCCTCCTGGGCAAGCCTCGAGGGAAACCACAGATCCCTTGATCCACGTGGAGGGAAGCGTGACACTGCTGCTACAGCTCGAGAGGAAATCGCACGTGCATGCCTCAATTCGAGACGAGGAGTGACTCCCCTGGGGAGACTCCAGAAGTACCCCAAAACCATGTCAGCACTGGAGAGGAATCCTCAAGTTCTGGCACCGACTCCACACAAGGTCTTAGGTCCCGGCATCGACGGGAGAGGAATACTGAGAGGCACCCGAACAACTCGCATGGGGACTGGCCTTTCCTGAGGCCACCAGAGCGGGTCCCTGAGGTCCCTGTTGTAAGTCGAGAGCACCTGCCGCAGCTCGAGAAAATCCAGGAAGTTCTCCCCTCCAGGCGAGATGAGGCCCATTTCCGCTGAAGCATCTCGAGGCTAATCACACCTAACCTCTGGAACTTCCAAAGGGTCCTTCACACCCTTGCTGCAACTCAAGAAGTTCCACGACATACCCGTCTCGACTCGAGAGGAAGCACGAGAGTCCCCCCACATCCAGAGGAGCCCCTTTTCCGCCTCCTAGCTCGAGAGGAGGGTTCCTTTTCCTGCGTGTTCGGGAAAGAATTCCTGGCCTTCCCATCGCAGCTCAAGAGGGGGCGCTCTCTACAGGAAAGGCGAGAGGAACTCCAGGGTCGTGCCACCATTCCCAGAGTCCCCCACATGTCTCAGTCCACTCCAGGGAAACGTGTTTTCCTTGCACTGCCTTGACTTTCAAGCCGAGGATTGACTCACACCACGGTGGCACGTTGGACAGCCCTTTGGGAAAGCCTCGGGGAAAGCCTCGTGGGAAAGACTCCAGGGAAAGCCTCAGATTCCTTCATCCACGCGAAGGGAAGCGTGACACTAAAGCTACAGCTCGGGAGGAAAGCGCACGTGCATGCCCCTACTCGAGACGAGGAATGACTCCCTTAGGGAGACTCCAAAAGTACCCCAGGAACCATGTCAGCACTGGAGTGGAATCCTCAGGTTCCGGCACCGAGTCCACACAAGGTCTTAGGCCCCGGCATCGACAGGAGAGGAATCCCGAGAGGCCCCCGAGCAACTCGCATGGGGAATGGCCTTTCCTGAGGCCACCAGAGCATGTCCCTGAGGTCCCCGTCGTAAGTAGAGTGAAAACTGCCGCAACTCGAGAAAATCCAGAAGGTTCTCCCCTCCAGGCGAGATGAGGCCCATTTCCAATGAGGCCTCTCGAGGCTAATCACACCTAACGTCTGGAACTTCCAAAGGGTACATCACCCACTTGTTGCAACTCAAGAAGTTCCCCGACATAACCGTCTCCACTTGAGAGAAAGCTCGAGACTGCCGCCGACATCCAGAGGAGCCCCGTTTCCCCCTCCTAGCTCGAGAGGAGGGATCCTTACCCTGCGTGTTCGGGAAAGAATTCCCGGCGTTTCCGTCGCATCTCAAGAGGAGGCGCTCTCCACAGGAAAGGCGAGAGGAATTCCAGGGTCGAGCCACCATACCCAGAGTCCCCCCAGATGTCTCAGTCCATTCCAGGGAAGCCTGTTTCCCCGGCACTGCCTCGACTTTCAAACCGAGGATTGAATGACACCACGGTGGCACGTGGGACATCACTGGGGGAAAGCCTCGTTGAAAAGCCTGGTGGGAAAAGCGTCGTGGGAAAGCCTCATGGGAAAGCCTCGAGGGAATGCCATAGATCCTATGATCCACGGGAAGGGAAGCGTGACACTGCTGCTACAGCTCGGGAGGAAAGCGCACGTGCATAACCCCACTGGAGACGAGGACTCACTCCCCTGGGGAGAATTCAGAAGTACCCAAGAGCGATGTCAGCACTGCAGAGGAATTCTCAGTTTCCGACACCAACTCCACCCAAGGTCTTAGGGCCCGGCATCGATGGGAGAGGAATCCCGAGCGGCCCCCGAGCAAATCGCATGGGGACTGGCCTTTCCTGAGGCCACCAGAGCGTGTCCCTGAGGTCCCTGTCGTAAGTCGAGAGCACCTGCCGCAACTCGAGAAAATCCAGGAGGTTCTGCCCTCCAGGCGAGATGAGGCCATTTCGCTGAGGCGTCTAGAGGCTAATCACACCTAATCTCTGGAACTTCCAAAGGGTCCTTCACACCCTTGCTGCAACTCAAGAATTTCCACGACATACCCGTCTCCACTCGAGAGGAAGCACAAGAGCTCCGCTCACATCCAGAGGATCCCCGTGTCCGCCTCGTAGCTCGAGAGGAGGGATCCTTTCCCTGTGTGGTTGGGAATGAATTCCCGGCATTCCCGTCGCATCTCAAGATGAGGCGCTCTCCACAGGAAAGGCGAGAGGAACTCAAGGGTCGTGTCACCATTCGCAGAGTCCCCCAGATGTCTCAGTCCATTCCAGGGAAACCTGTTTTCCCTGCACTGCCTTGACTTTCTAGCCGAGATCGACTCACACCACGGTGGCACGTGGGACAGCCCTGTGGGAAAGCCTCGTGGGAAAGCCCCATGGGAATGCCTCGTGGGAAAGTCTCTAGGGAAAGCCACAGATCCCTTGATACACGCGAAGGGAAGCGTGACACTGCTGCTACAGCTCTGGAGGAAATCCCACGTGCATGCCCCCACTAGAGACTACGACTGACTCCCCTGGGGAGACTCCAGAAGTACCCCAAGATCCATGTCAGCACTGGAGAGGAATCCTCAAGTTCCGGCACCGAAATCACACAAGGTCGTAGGCCCCGGCATCGACGGGAGAGGAATCCCGAGAGGCCCCTGAGCAACGCGCATGTGGACTGGCCTTTCCTGAGTCCACCAGAGCGGGTCCCTGAGGTCCCCGTCATAAGTCGAGAGCACCTGCCGCAACTCGAGAAAATCCAGGAGGTTCTCTCCTCCAAGCAAGATGAGGCCCATTACCGCTGAGGCGTCTCGAGGCTAATCACACCTAACCTCTGGAACTTCCAAAGGGTCCTTCACACCCTTGCTGCAACTCAAGAAGCTCCCCCTATACCCGTCTCCACTCGAGAGGAAGCCCGAGAGTCCCGCCCACATCCAGAGGAGCCCCGTTACTGCCTCCTAGCTCGAGAGGAGGGATCCTTTCACTGAGTGGTCGGTCAAGTATTCCCGGAGTTCACGTCTCATCTCAAGAGGAGGCGCTCTCCACAGGAAAGGCGAGGGAACTCCAGATTCGTGCACCCATTCCCAGAGGCCCCCAGATATCTCAGTCCATTCCATGGAACCTGTTTTCCTGCACTGCCTCGACTTTCTAGCCTAGGATCGACACACAACACGGTGACTCGTGGAACAGCCCTGTGGGAAAGCCACGTGGGAAAGCCTCGTGGGAAAGCCTACTGGGAAAGCCTGGAGGGAAATCCACAGATCCCTTGATCCACGCAAAGGGAAGCGCGAAACTGCTGCTAAAGCTCGGGAGGAAAGCGCACGTGCAAGCCCCCACTCGTGACGAGGACTGTCTTCACTGGGGAGACTCCAGAATTACACCAAGATCCATGTCAGCACTGGAGAGGAATCCTCAGGTTCCGGCACCGATCCACAGAAGATCATAGGCCCTGGCATCAACGGGAGAGGAATCCCGGGAGGCCCATGAGCAACTCCCATGGGGACTGGCCTTTCCTGAGGCCACCAGAGCGGGTCCCTGAGGTCCCCTTCGTAAGTCGAGAGCACATGCCGCAACTCGAGAAAATCCAGGAGGTTCTCCCCTCCAGGCGAGATGAGGCCCATTTCCGCCGAGGCGCCTCGAGGCTATTCACACCTAAACTCTGGAACTTCCAAAGGGTCCTTCACACCCTTGCTGCAACTCAAGAAGTTCCCCGACATTCCCGTCTCCACTCGAGAGAAGCACGAGAGTCCGGCCACATCCAGAGGACCCCGTTTCCATCTCCTAGCCTAGAGAGGAGGGATCCTTTCCCTGCGAGGTCGGGAAAGTATTCC
>NW_017195083.1:0-9069 GCF_001704415.2 Capra hircus
TGAGTTCCTGCGCTTTTCTGTGAAGAGCGCCTCCTCTTGAGATGCGAGCGGGAACCGGGAATTTTTCCGACCACGCAGGGAAAGATCCATCCCCTCGAGCTAGGAGGGGAAACGGGGCTCCTCTGGATTTGGGCGGGACATTCGTGCTTCCTCTCGAGTGGAGTCGGCTATGTCGGGGAACTTCTTGAGTTGCAGCAGGGTGTGAAGGACGCTTTGGAAGTTCCAGATATTAGATGTGATTAGCCTCGAGACGCCTCAGCGGAAATGGGCCTCATCTCGCCTGAAGGGGAGAACCTCCTGGATTTTCTCGAGTTGCGGCAGTGCTCTCGACTTACGACGGGGACCTCTGGGACCGCGCTCTGGTGGCCTCAGGAAAGGCCAGTTCCCATGGGAGTTGCTCTTGGGCCTCTCGGGATTCCTCTCCGAAGATGCCGGGGCCTAAGACCTTGTGTGGAGTCGGTGCCGGAACCTGAGGATTCCTCTCCAGTGCTGACATGGATCTTGGGTTACTTCTGGAGTCTCCCCAGAAGACTCAGTCCTCCTCCCGAGTGGGGACATGCACGTGCGCTTTCCTCTCGAGCTGTAGGCAGCAGTGTCACGTTTCCCTTCGCATGGATCAAGGGATCTGTGGCTTTCCCTCGAGGCTTTCCCATGAGGCTTACCCACGAGGCTTTCCCACAGGGCTGTCCCACGTGCGTGATGTGAGTCGATCCTCGGCTTGAAAGTCGACGCAGTGCAGGGAAAACAGGTTTCCCTGGAATGGACTGAGACATCTGGGGGACTCTGGCAATGGTGACACGACCCTGGAGTTCCTCTCGCCTTTCCTGTGGAGAGTGCCTCCACTTGAGATGCGACGGAAACGCCGGGAATTCTTTCCCGACCACGCAGGGAAAGGATCCTCCTCTCGAGCTAGGAGGTAGAAACGGGGCTCCTCTGGATGTGGGCTGGACGGGTATGTCGGGGAACTTCTTGAGTTGCAGCAAGGGTGTGAAGGACCCTTTGGAATTTCCAGAGGTTAGGTGTGATTAGCCTCGAGACGCCTTAGCGGAAATTAGCCTCATCTCGCCTGGAGGGGAGAACCTCCTGGATTTTCTCGAGTTGCGGCAGGTGCGCCTCGACTTACAACGGGGACCACAGACACCCCGCTCTGGTGGCCTCGGAAAGGCCAGTCCCCATGCGAGTTGCTCGGGGCCTCTCCGGATTCCTCTACCGTCGATTCCGGGGCCTAAGACCTTGTGAGTAGTCGGAGCCGGAGCCTGACGATTCCTCTCCTGTGCTGACATGGATCTTGGGTACTTCTGGAGTCTCCCAGGAGAGTCAGTCCTCGTCTCGAGTGGGAGCATGCACGTGCGCTTTCCTCCCGAGCTGTAGCAACAGTGTCACGCTTCCCTTCGCGTGCATCAAGGGATCTGTGGCTTTCCCTCGAGGCTTTCCCAGGAGGCTTTCCCACGAGGCTTTCCCACAGGGCTGTCCCACGTGCCACCGTGATGTGAGTCGATCCTCCGCTTGAAAGTCGAGGCAGTGCAGGGAAAACAGGTTTCCCTGGAATGGACTGAGACATCTGGGGGACTCTGGAATGGTGGCACGACCCTGGAGTTCCTCTCGCCTTTCCTCTGGAGAGCGCCTCCTCTTGAGATTCGACGGGAATGCGGGGAATTCTTTCCCCACCACGCAGGGAAAGGATCCTCCTCTCGAGCTAGGAGGCGGAAACGGGCCTCCTCTGGATGTGGGCGGGACTCTCGTGCTTCCTCTCGAGTGGAGGCGAGTATGTCGGGGAACATATTCAGTTGCAGAAAGGGTGTGAAGGACATTTTGGAAGTTCCAGATGTTAGGTGCATTTAGCCTCTAGACGCCTCAGCGGAAATGCGCCTCATCTTGCCTGGAGGGGAGAACCTCCTGGATTTTCTCGAATTGCAACAGGTGCTCTCGACTTACGACGGGGACCTCAGGGACCCGCTCTGGTGGCCGCAGGAAAGGCCAGTCCCCATGCGAGTTGCTCGGTGGCCTCTCGGGATTCCTCTCCCGTCGATTCCGGGGCCTAAGAACTTGTGTGGGTCGGTCCTGGAACCTGAGGATTCCTCTCCAGTGCTGACATGGATCTTGGGGTACTTCGGAGTCTCCCCAGGGGAGTCAGTCCTCATTCGAGTGGGGGCATTGAAGAGCGCTTTCCTCCCGAGCTGTAGCAGCAGTGTCATTCTTCCCGTCGAGTGGATCAAGGGATCAGTGGCTTTCCCTCGAGGCTTTCCATGAGGCTTTCTCACGAGGCTTTCCCACAGGGCTGTCCCACGTGCCACCGTGCTGTGAGTCGATCCTCGCTTGAAAGTCGAGCAGTGCAGGGAAAACAGTTTCCCTGGAATGGACTGAGATATCTGGGGTACTCTGTGAATGGTGGCACGACCCTGGATTTCCTCTAACCTTTCTGTTGAAAGCGCTCCTCTTGAGTTGTGACGGAAGACCGGGAATTCTTTCCGGACCACGCAGGAAAGGATACCTCCTCTCTAGCTGTGAGGCGGAAACGGGCTCCTCTGGATGTGGGCGGGACTCTCGTGCTTCCTCTCGAGTGAGACGGGTATGTCGGGGAACTTCTTGAGTTGCAGCAAGGTGTGAAGAACCCTTTGGAAGTTCCAGAGGTTTAGGTGTGATTAGCCACGAGACGCTCAGCGGAAATGGGCCTCATCTCGCCTGGAGGGGAGAACCTCCTGGATTTTTTCGAGTTGGACAGGTGATCTCGACTTACGACGGGGACCTGAGGGACCCGCTCTGGTGGCCTCAGGAAAGGCCATTCCCCATGCGAGTTTCTCGGGGGCCTCTCGGATTCCTCTCCCGTCGATGCCGGGGCCTAAGACCTTGTGTGGAGTCGGTGCCGGAACCTGAGGATTCCTCTCCAGTGCTGACATGGATCTTGGCGTCCTTAAGGCGAGATGAGGCCCATTTGCGCTGAGGCGTCTGGAGGCTAATCACACCTAACCTCTGGAACTTCAAAGGTCTTCACACCCTTGCTGCAACTCAAGAAGTTCTCCGACATACCCGCTCCACTCGAGAGTATCAAGATCTTCCCGCCCACTTTCAGAGGAGCACCGTTTCCACCTCATAGCTCGAGAGGAGGGATCCTTTACCTGCGTGGTCTGTAAAGCATTCCCGGCGTTCCAGTCGCATCTCAAGAGGAGGCCCTCTCACAGGAAGCGAGAGAAACTCCAGGGTCGTTCCACATTCAGAGTCCCCCAGATATCTCTGTCAATTCCAGGGAAACCTTTTCCCTCCACTGCTCGACTTTCAAGCCGAGGATCGACTCACCACGGTGGCACGTGGACAGCCCTGAGGAAAATCTCGAGGAAAGCCTCATTGGAAGCCTCAGGGAAAGCTGCAGATCCTTGATACACCTATCGAAGTGTGACACTGCTTCCACAGATCGGGAGGAAATTGAACGTGCATGCCCCCACTCGAGACTAGGACTGACTAAACCGGGAGACTCCAGAAGTACCCATGATCATTTCAGCACTGGAGAGGAATCCTCACGTTCCGGCAGCCGACTCCACACAAAGTCTTAGGCCCGCATCGACGGAGAGGAAACCCAAGAGCCCCCGAGCAACTCGCATGGGACTGGCCTTTCCTGAGGCCACCAGATCGGGTCCCTGAAGTCCCGTCGTAAGTCGACAGCACCTGCCGCAACTCGAAAAAATCCAGGAGGTTCTCCCTCCAGGCGAGATGAGGCCCATTTCCGCTGTGGCGTCTCAAGGTTAATCACACATAACCTCTGGAAATTCCAAAGGGTCCTTCACACCCCGCTGCAACTCAAGAAGTTCCCGGACATACCCGTCTTCACTCGAGAGGAAGCACGAGAGTCCCGCCCACATCCAGAGAAGCCCCGTTTCTGCCTCATAGCTCTAGAGGAGGGATCCTTTCCCTGCGTGTTCGGGAAAGAATTGCCGGCGTTCCCGTCTCATCTCAAGAGGAGGCCTCTCCACAGGAAAGGCGAGAGGAACTCCAGGGTCATGCCACATTCCCAGAGTCCCCAAATGTCTCAGTCCATTCCAGGGAACTGTTTTCCCTGCACTGCCTCGACTTTCAAGCCAAGGATCAACTCACACCACGGAGCAACGTGGACAGCCCTGTGGGAAACCCTCGAGGAAAGCCTCGATGGAACGCCACAGATCCATGATCCACTCGAAGGAAAGCGTGACACTGCTGCTACAGCTCGGGAGGAAAGCGCACGTGCATGCCCCACTCGAGACGAGGACTGACTCCCTGGGGATACTCCAGAAGTACCTCAAGATCCTTGTAAGCACTGGAGAGGAATCCTCAGGTTCCGGCACGGACTCCCCACAAGGCCTTAGGCCCCGGCATCGACGGGAGAGGAATCCGAGGGGCCCCTGAGCAACTTGCATGGGGACTGGCCTTTCCTGAGGCCACCAGAGCGGGTCCCTGAGTCCCCGGCGTAAGTGAGAGCACCTGGGGTAATCGAGAAAATCAAAGAGGTTCTCCCCTCAGGCGAGATGAGCCCATTTCACTGTGGCGTCTCAAGGTTAATCACACATAACCTCTGGAACTTCCAAAGGGTCCTTCACACCTTTGCTGCAACTCAAGAAGTTCCCTGACATACCCGTCTCCAATCCAGAGGAAGCACGAGAGTCCAACCAGATCCAGAAGAGCCCCGTTTCCGCCTCATAGCTCGGAGGAGGGATCCTTCCCCGGTAGTTGTGAAAGAATTCCCGGCTTTCCGCGCATCTCAAGTGGAGGCGCTCTCCACAGGTAAGCGAGAGGAACTCCAGGGTTGTGCCACCATTTCGAGAGTCCCCCAGATATCTCCGTCCATTCCAGAGAAAACTGTTTTCCCAGCACTGCCTCAACTTTCAAGCCGAGGGTAGACTCACACTACAGTGCACGTGGGCAGCCCTGTGGGAAAGCCTCGTGGGAAAGCCTCTTGGGAAAGCTCGAGGAAAGCCACAGATCCTTGATCCACGCTAAAGGAAGCGTGACACTGCTGCTACAGCTCGGGAGGAAAGTGCACGTGCATGCCCCACTCGAGACGAGGACTGACTCACCTGGGAGACTCCAGAAGTACCCAAGATCCATGTCAGCACAGGAGAGGAATCCTCAGTTTCCGGCACCGACTCCACACAAGGTTTTGGGCTCCAGCATCTACGGAGAGAAATTCCGAGAGACACCCGAGCAACATTCATGTGGACTGGCCTTTCCTGAGTCCACCAGAGCGGTCCTGAGGTCCCTGTCGTATGACGAGAGCACCTGCCCCAACTCGAGAACGTCCAGGAGGTTCTCCCTTCCAGGCAAGATGAGGCCCATTTCCAATGAGGCGTCTGGAGGCTAATCACAACTAACCTCTGGAACTTCCAAAGTGTCCGTCACACCTTTGCTGCTACTCAAAAGTGCCTCGACATACCCGTCTCCACTCGAGAGGAAGAACGAGTTCCGCCCACATCCAGAGGAGCCCGTTACCGCCTCATAGCTGGAGAGGAGGGACACTTTCCCTGCGTGGTCGGGAAAGAATTCCCTGACGTTCCCGTCGCATCTCAAGAGGAGGCCCTCTCCACAGTAAAGGCCAGAGGAACTCCAGGTTCGTGCCACCATTCCAGAGTCCCCCAGATGTCTCCGTCCATTCCAGGGAAACCTGTTTTCCAGCACTGCTCAACTTTCAAGCCAAGGGTCGACTCACACTACAGTGACACGTTGGACAGCCCTGTGGGAAAGCCTCTTGGGAAAGCCTCGTGGGAAATTCTCGAGGGAAAGACTCGAGGGAAAGCCACAGATCCCTTGATCCACGCTAAAGGAAGCATGACACTGCTGTTACAGCTCGGGAGCATAGCGCACGTGGATGCCCCCACTCGAGACGAGGACTGACTCCCCTGGGGAGACTCCACAAGTACCCCAAGATCCACGTCAGCACTGGAGAGGAATCCTCAGGTTCCGGCTCCGACTCCACACAAGGTCTTAGGCCCCGGCATCGACGGGAGAGGAATCCCCAGAGGCCCCAGGGCAACTTTCATGGGGACTGGCCTTTCCTGAGGCCACCAGAAGCGGTCCCTGAGGTCCCCGTCTTAGGTCCAGAGCACCTGACCAACTCGAGTAAATCTAGGAGGTTCTCCCTTCCAGGCGAGAAGGGCCCATTTCCGCTGCGGCATCTCGAGGCTAATCACCTAACCTCTGGAACGTCCAAAGGGTCCTTCACACCCTTGCTGGCAACTCAAGAATTTCCCGACATACCGTCTCCACTCGAGAGGAAGCACGAGAGTCCCGCCCCCAAATCCAGAGGAGCCCGTTTCCGCCTCCTAGCTCGAGAGGAGGGATCCTTTCCCTGCGTGGTCGGGAAAGAATTCCCGGCATTCCTGTCGCATCTCAAGAGGAGGCACTCTCCACAGGAACCGCGAGAGGAACTGCATTATCGTGCCACCATTCCCAGAGTCCCCCAGATGTCTCAGTCCATTCCAGGGAAACCTGTTTTCCCTGCACTGCCTCGACTTTCAAGCCGAGGATCGACTCACACCACGGTGGCACGTGGGACAGCCCTGTGGGAAAGCCTCGTGGGAAAGCCTCGAGGGAAAGCCACAGATCCCTTGCTCTACGCGAAGGGAAGCGTGACACTGCTGCTACAGCTCGGGAGGAAATTGCACGTGCATTCCCCACTCGTAACGAGGACTGACTGCCCTGGGGAGACTCAAGAAGTATCCAAGATCCATGTCAGCACTGGAGAGGACTCCTCAGCTTCTGGCACCGACTCTACACAAGGTCTTAGGCCCCGCATCGACGGGAGAGTAATCCCGAGAGGCCCCTGAGCAACTCGCATGGGGACTGGCCTTTCCTGAGGCCACCAGAGCGGGTCCCTGAGGTCCCCGTCGTAAGTCGAGAGCACCTGCCGAAACTAGAGAAAATCCAGGAGGTTCTCCCTTCCAGGAGAGATGAGGCCCCTTTCCGCTGAGACATCTCAAGGCTAATCACGCCTAACCACTGGAACTTCCAAAGGGTCCTTCACACCCTTGCTGCAACTCAAGAAGTTCCCCGACATACCGTCTCCACTCGAGAGGAAGCACGAGGTCCCGCCCACATCCAGAGGAGCCCCGTTTCCGCCTCCTAGCTCGAGAGAAGGGATCCTTTCCCTGCGTGTACGGGAAAGAATTTCCGGCGTTCCCGTCGCATCTCAAGAGGAGGCGCTCTCCACAGGAAAGGCGAGAGGAACTCCAGGGTCGTGCCACCATACCCAAAGTCCCCCTGATGTCTCAGTCCTTTCCAGGGAAACCTGTTTTCCATGCTTTCCCTGCACTGCCCGGCATTCAAGCTGAGGATCGACTCAAACCACGGTGGCACGTGGAACAGCCCTGTGGGAAAGCCTCATGGGAAGGCCTCGTGGGAAAGCCTACTGGGAAAGCCACAGATCCCTTGATCCACACGAAGGGAAGCGTGACGCTGCTGCTACAGCTCGGGAGGAAAGCGCACGTGCATGCCCCCACTTGAGACGAGGACTGACTCCCTGGGGAGACTCCAGAAGTATCCCAAGATCCATGTCAGCACTGGAGAGGAACCCTCAGATTCCGGCACGCGACTCCACACAAGGTCTTAGGCCCCGAATCGACGGGAGAGGAATCTCGAGAGGCCCCCGAGCAACTCGCATGGGGACTGGCCTTTCCTGAGGCCACCAGAGCAGGTCCCTGAGGTCCCCGTCATAAGTCGAGAGCACCTGCCGCAGCTCGAGAAAATCCAGGAGGTTCTCCCCTCCAGGCGAGATGAGGCCCATTTCCGCTGAGGCGTCTCTAGGCTAATCACACCTAACCTCTGGAAATTCCAAAGGGTCCTTCACACCCTTGCTGCAACTCAAGAAGTTCCCCGACATACCCGTCTCCACTCGAGAGGAAGCACGAGAGTCCCGCCCACATCCAGAGGAGCCCCGTTTCCGCCTCCTAGCTCGAGAGGAGGGATCATTTCACAGCGTGTTCGGGCAAGAATTCCCGGCGTTCCCGTCACATCTCAAGAAGAGGCGCTTTCGGCAGGAAAGGCGAGAGGAACTCCAGGGTCGTGCCACCATTCCAGAGTTCCCCAGATGTCTCAGTCCATTCCAGGGAAACCTGTTTTCCCTGACTGCCTCGACTTTCATGCCGAGGATCGACTCACATCACGGGGCACGTGGACAGCCCTGTGGAAAGTCTCGTGGGAAAGCCTCGTGGGAAAGCCTCGACGGAAAGCCTCAGATCCCTTGATCCACGGGAAGGGAATCAATGACGGCCGCTGCTACAGCTCGGAGGAAACCGCACGTGCATGCCCCCACTCGTAACGAGGACTGACTACCCTGGGGAGACTCCAGAAGAATCCCAAGATCCATGTCAGCACTGGAGAGGAATCCTCAGGTTCCGGCAGCGGATCCACACAAGGTCTTAGGCCCCGGCATCGACGGAGAGGAATCCGAGAGGCCAATAAGCAACTCGCACAGAGAGTGGCCTTTCCTGAGGCCACCAGATACGGTCCTGTGGTCCCCGTCATAAATCGAGAGCACCTACCGCAACTCGAGAAAATCCTGTAGATTCTCCCCTCCAGGCTAGATGAGGCCCATTTCCGCTGAGGCGGCTCGAGGCTAATCACATCTAACCTTTGGATCTTCCATAGGGTCCTTCACACCTTTGCTGCAACTCAAGAAGTTCCCCGACATACCCTTGTCCACTCGAGAGGAAGCGGAGCGTCCTTGCACATCCAGAAGAGGCCCTTTTCCTCTTGTAGCTCGAGATGAGGGATCCTTTCCCTGAGTGGTCTGGAAAGAATTCCCGCTTCCCGTCGCATCTCAAGAGGAAGCGCTCTCCACAGGAAAGGCGAGAGGAATCCAGGGTCGTGCCACCAATCCAAGAGTCCCCCAGAGGACTGAGTCCATTCCAAAGGAAACTCTTTTACTGCACTGCTTGACTGTCACGCGAGGATCGACTCACACCACGGTGGCACGTGGACAGCCCTGTGTGTTAGCCTCGTGGGAAAGCCTCATGGGAACATCTTGATCCAAGCATGACACTGCTGCCACCTTTAGGGGGACTATTTCCCACTCGAGACGAGGACTGACTCCCCTGGGAGAGTCAGAAG
>NW_017195084.1:0-9069 GCF_001704415.2 Capra hircus
CTGCTCCTAATGCTCGGGAGAAAAGCGCACGTGCATGCCCCCATTGGAGACGAAGATGACTCCCCTGTGGAGACTCCAGTAGTACCCCAAGATCCATGTAGCACTGGAGAGGAAACCTCAGGTTCGGGCACCGACTCCAAACAAGGTCTTAGGCCCCCGTCATCGACCGGAGAGGAATCCGAGAGGCCCCTTAGCAACTCGCAAGTCGATGGCATTTCCTGAGTGGACCAGAGAGGGTTACATAAGTCCCGGTCGTAACTGGAGAGCACCTGCTGAACTCGAGAAAATCCAGGAGGTTCTCCCCTGCAGGCGAGATGAGGCCCATTTCCGCTGAGGCGTCTCGAGTCTAATCACACCTAACCTCTGGAACTTCCAAAGGGTCCTTCCACACCCTTGCTGCAACTCAAGAAGTTCCCCGACATACCCGTCTCCACACGAGAGGAAGCACCAGAGACCCGCCCACATCCAGAGGAGCCCCGTTTCCGCCCTCCTAGCTCAAGAGGAGGGATCCTTTCCCTGCGTAGTCAGGAAAGAATTCCTGGCGTTCCTGGCCATCTCAAGAGGAGGCGCTCTCCACAGGAAAGGCGAGAGGAACTCCAGGGTCGTGCCACCATTCCCAGAGTCCCCAGATGTCTCAGTCCATTTCAGGGAAACCTGATTTCCCTGCACTGCCTCGAATTTCTAGCGAAGATCGACTCACACCACGATGGCACATGAAACAGCCCTGTGGGAAAGCCTCGTGGGAAAGCCACGAGGGAAAGCCACAGATCCCTTGATCCATGCAAAGGGAAGCGCGGCACTGCTGCTACAGCTCGGAGGAAAGCGCACGTTCATGCCCGCACACAAGACGACGACTAACTCCCCTGGGGAGACTCCAGAAGTACCCCAAGATCCATGTCCACACTGGAGAGAGGAATCCTCAGGTTCCGGCACCGACTCCACACAAGGTCTTAGGCCCCGGCATCGAAGGAGAGGAATCCTGAGAGGCCCCCGAGCAACTCGCATGGCGCCTGGCCTTTCCTGAGGCCACCAGAGCGGGTCCCTGAGGTCCCTGTCGTAAGTAGAGAGCACCGGCCGCAACTAGAGAAAATCCATTAGGTCTCCCCTCCAGGCGAGATGAGGCCCATTTCCGCTGGAGGCGTCTCGACGCTAATCACACCTAACCTCTGGAACTTCCAAAGGGTCCTTCACACCCTAGCTGCAAATCAAGAGGTTCCACGAGAGACCCGTCGCCACTCCATAGGAATCAACAGGGTACCACCCACATCCAGAGGAGCCCCAATTCCCCCTCCTGGCTCAAGATGAGGGATCCTTTCCCTGATTGGCCGGGAAAAATTCCTGTCGTACCTGTCGCATCTCAAGAGGAGGCACGCTCCACAAGAAAGGTGAGAGGAACTCCCAGGGTCGTTCCACCATTCCAAGAGTCCCCCAGATGTCTCAGTCCTTTCCAGAGGAACTTGTTTACCCTGCACTGCCTCGACGTTCACGCGGAGGACCGACTCACACGATGGTGGCACGTGGGGACAGCCTTGTGGGAAAGCCTCGTGGGAAAACCTCGTGGGAAAGCCTCGTGGGAAAGCCTCGTGGAAAGCCTCGAGGGAAAGCCACAGATCCTTGATCCACGCGAAGGGAAGCGAGACAGTTCTGCTACAGCTCGGGAGGAAAGCGAACGTGCATGCCCTCACTCGAGCCGAGGACTGACTCCCCTGGGGAGACTCCAGAAGTACCGCAAGATGCATGTCAGCACTGGAGAGGAATCCCTCAGGTTCCGGCACAGACTCCACACAAGGTCTTAGGCCCCGGCGTCGAAGGGAGAGGAATCCCGAGAGGACCCCGAGCAACTCGCATGGGGACTGGCCTTTCCTGGAGGACACCAGAGCAGGTCCCTGAGGTCCCCGTCGTAAGTCGAAAGCACCAGCCGCAACTCGAGAAAATCCAGGAGGTTCTCCCTCCAGGCGAGATGAGGCCCTTTTCCTCTGAGGTGTCTGGAGGCTAATCATACCTAACCTCTGGAACTTCCAAAGGGTCCTTCACACACTTGCTACAACTCAAGAAGTTCCTCAACATACCTGACTCCACTCGAGAGGAAGCACGAGAGTCCCGCCCACATGCAGAGGAGCCCCGTTTCCGCCTCGTACCTCGCGGTCAGGTATCCTTTCCTTGTATGTTCCGGAAAGAATTCCCGGGTGTTCCCGTCGCAGTCTCATGAGGAGGCGCTCTTCACAGGAAAGGCGAGAGAAACTCCCAGTGTCGTGACATCATTCCAAAGTCCCGCAGATAGCCTCAGTGTGCCGGTATCCAGCCCGCTGCATCCAGGGAATTCGACGGATGGACGGCGTTGACATGGAAAGACTTGTGTATTTATTAATGTAAGATTAGATTAAGAAATTATAGGGTAGTAAAAAGATTAACTGGAGGAAAAAGGCTGAATAGCTAGGTTTACGCGGAAGGTCAATAAAATTCCCGACAAGGAATTTTCTGGCGGACTCTGGGAATGGTGGCACGACCCTCGAGTTCCTCTCGCCTTTCATGTGGAAAGCGGGTCCTCTTGAGATGCGCCGGGAACGCCAGGAATTCTTTCGCGACCACGCAGGGAAAGGATCCCTCCTCTCGAGCTAGGAGGCGGAAACGTGGCTCCTCTGGATGTGGGCGGGACTCTCGTGCTTCCTCTCGAGTGGAGACGGGTATGTCGGGGATCTTCCTGAGTTGCAGCAAGGGTGTGAATGACCCTTTGGAAGTTCCATAGGTTAGGTGTGATTAGTCTCGAGACGCCTCAGCGGAAATGGGCCTCATCTCGCCTGGAGGGGAGAACCTCCTGGATTTTCTCGAGTTGCGGCAGGTGCTCTCGACTTACGACGGGGACCTCAGGGACCCGCTCTGGTGGCCTCAGGAAAGGCCAGTCCCCATGCGAGTTGCTCGGGGGCCTCTCGGGATTCCTCTCCCCTCTATGCCGGGGCCTAAGATCTTGTGTGGAGTCGGTGCCGGAACCTGAGGATTCCTCTCCAGTGCTGACATGGATCTTGGGGTACTTCTGGAGTCTCCCCAGGGGAGTCAGTCCTCGTCTCGAGTGGGGGCATGCACGTGCGCTTTCCTCCCGAGCTGTAGCAGCAGTGTCACGCTTCCCTTCGCGTATATCAAGGGATCTGTGGCTTTCCCACGAGGCTTTCGCACAGGGGTGTCCCAAGTGCCACCGTGGTGTGAGTCGATCCTCGGCTTGAAAGTCGAGGTAGTGCAGGGAAAACAGGTTTCCCTGGAATGGACTGAGACATCTGGGGGACTCTGGGAATGTGGCACGACCCTGGAGTTCCTCTCGCCTCTCCTGTGGAGAGCGCCTCCTCTTGAGATGCGACGGGAACGCCAGGAATTCTTTCCCGACCACGTAGGGAAAGGATCCCTCCTCTCGAGCTAGAAGTCGGGAAACGGGGCTCCTCTGGAAGTGGGCGGACTCTCGTGCTTCCTCTCGAGTGGAGACGGGTATGTCGGGGGAACTTCTTGAGTTGCAACAAGGGTGTGAGGACCCTTTCGAAGTTCCAGAGGTTAGATGTGATTAGCCTCGAGACGCCTCAGCGGAAATGGGCCTCATCTCCCCTGGAGGGGAGAACCTCCTGGATTTTCTCGAGTTGCGGCAGGTGGCTCTCGACTTACGACGGGGACCTCAGGGACCCGCTCTGGTGGCCTCAGGAAAGTCCAGTCCCCATGCGAGTTGCTCAGGGGCCTCTCGGGATTCCTCTCCCGTAGATGCTGGGGACTAAGACCTTGTGTGGAGACGGTGCCGGAACCTGAGTATTCCTCTCCAGTGCTGACATGGATCTTGGGGTACTTCTGGAGTCTCTAGAGGGGAGTCAGTCCTCGTCTCGAGTGGGGCATGCACGTGCGTTTTCCTCCCGAGCTGTAGCAGCAGTGTCACGCTTCCCTTCGCGTGGATCAAGGGATTCTAGGCTTTCCCTCGAGGCTTTCCCACGAGGATTTCCCACGAGGCTTTCCCACGAGGCTTTCCCACAGGGCTGTCCCACGTGGCACCGTGGTGTGAGTCGATCCTCGGCTTGAAAGTCGAAACTGTGCACGGAAAACAGGTTTCCCTTCAATGGACTTAGACATCTAGAGGACTCTGGGAATGGTGGCACGACCCTGGAGTTCCTCTCGCCTTTCCGGTGGAGAGTGCCTCCTCTTGAGATGCGACAGGAACGCCGGGAATTCTTTCCCGACCACGCAGGGAAAGGATCGCACCTCTCGAGCTAGGAGGCGGAAACGGGGCTCCTCTGGATGTGGGCGGGACATTCGTGATTCCTCTCGAGTGGAGACGGGTATGTAGGGGAACTTCCTGAGTTGCAGCAAGGGTGTGAAGTACCCTTTGGAAGTTCCAGAGGTTGGGTGAGATTAGCCTTCAGATGCCTCAGCGGAAATGGGCCTCATCTCTCCTGGAGGGGAGAACCTCCTGGATTTTCTCGATTTGCGGCAGGTGCTCTCGACTTACGACGGGGACCTCAGGGACCCGCTCTGGTGGCTTCAGGAAAGGCCAGTCCCCATGCGAGTTGCTCAGGGGCCTCTAGGGATTTCTCTCCCTTTGATGCCGGGGCCTAGGATCTTGTGTGGAGTCGGTGCCGGAACCTGAGCATGCCTCCCCAGTGCTGACATGGATCTTGGGGTACTTCTGGAGTCTCCCCAGGGGAGTCAGTCCTCGTGTCAAATGGGGGCATGCACGTGCGCTTTCCTCCCGAGCTTTAGCAGCAGTGTCATGCTTCCCTTCGCATGGATTAAGGATCAGGGGCTTTCCCTCGAGGCTTTCCACGAGGCTTTCCACGAGGCTTTCCCACAGGGCTGTCCCACGTGGACCGTGGTGTGAGTCGATCCTCGCTTGAAGGTCGAGGCAGTGCAGGGAAAAAAGTTTTCCCTGGAATGTACTGAGACATCTGGGGGACTCTGGGAATGGTGGCACGACCCTGGAGTTCCTCTCGCCTTTCCTGTGGAGAGCGCCTGCTCTTGAGATGGACGGGAACGCCGGGAATTCTGTCCCGTCCACGCAGGGAAAGGATCCCTCCTCTCGAGTTAGGAGGCGGCAACGGGGCTCCTCTGGATGTGGGCGGGACTCTCGTGCTTCCCTCCCGAGTGGAGACAGTATGTCGGGGAACTTCTTGAGTTGCAGCAAGGGTGTGAAGGACCCTTTGGAAGTTCCAGAGTTAGGTGTGAATAGCCTCGAGACGCCTCAGCGGAAATGGGCTTCATCTCTGCTGGAGGGGTGAACCACCTGGATTTTCTCGAGTTGCGGCAGGTGCTCTCGAATTACGAAGGGGACATCTGGGACCCGCTCTGTGGCCTCAGGAAAGGCCAGTCCCCATGCGAGTTGCTCTGGGGCCTCTCGGGATTCCTCTCCCGTCGATGCTGGGGCCTAAGACCTTGTGAGGGTCAGGTCTGGAACCTGAGGTTTCCTCTTCAGTGCTGACATGGATCTTGGGGTAATTCTGGAGTCTCCCCAGGGGAGTCAGTCCTCGTCTCGAATGGGGGCATGCACGTGCGCTTACCTTCCGAGCTGTAGCACCAGCGTCGCGCTTCCCTTCGCGTGGATCAAGGGATCTGTAGCTTTCCCTCGAGGCTTTCCCACGAGGCTTTCCCACGAGGCTTTCCTACAGGGCTGTCCCACGTCCCACCGTGGTGTGAGTCGATCCTCGGCTTGAAAGTCGAGGCATTGCAGGGAAAACAGGTTTCCCTGGAATGGACTGAGACATCTGGGGGACTCTGGGAATGTGGCACGACCCTGGAGTTCCTCTTGCCTTTCCTGTGGGAGAGCGCCTCATCTTGAGATGCGAAGGGAACGCCGGGAATTCTTTCCCGAGCACGCACGGAAAGGATCCCTCCTCTCGAGCTAGGAGGCGGAAACGGGGCTCCTCTGGATGTGGGCGGGACTCTAGTGCTTCCTCTCGAGTCGAGACGGGTATGCCGGGGAACGTCTTGAGTTGCAGCAAGGGTGTGAAGGACCTTTGGAAGTTCCAGAGGTTCGCTGTGATTAGCCTCAAGACGCCTCAGCGGAAATGGGCCTCATCTCGCCTGGAGGGAGAATCTCCTGGATTTTCTCGAGTTGCGGCAGGTGCTCTCGACTTACGACGTGAACCTCAGGGACCCAATCTGGTGGCCTCAGGAAAGGCCAGTCCCCATGTGAGTTGATTGGGCCTCTCGGGATTCTTCTCCCTTCGATGCCGGGCCTAAGATCTTGTGTGGAGTCGGTGCCGGAACCTGAGGATTCCTCTCCAGTGCTGAGATGGATCTTGGGGTACTTCTGAAGTCTCCCCAGGGGAGTCCGTCCTCGTCTCGAGTGGGGCATGCACTTGTGCTTTACTCCCGAGCTGTAGCAGCAGTTTCACGCTTCCCTTCGCGTGGATCAAGGGATCTGTGGCTTTCCCTCGAGGCTTTCCCACGAGACTTTTCCACGAGGCTTTCCCACAGGGCTGTCCCACGTGCCACCGTTGTGTGAGTCGATCCTCGGATTGGAAGTCGAGGCAGTGCTGGAAAAACAGGTTTCCCTGGAATGGACTGAGACATTTGGGGTCTCTGGAAATGGTGGCACGACCCTTGAGTTCTTCTCGCCTTTCCTGTGGAGAGCGCCTCCTCTTGAGATGCGCCCGAACTCCGTGAATTCTTTCCCGAGCACACAGGGAAAGGATCCCTCCGTCGAGCTAGGAGGCGGAAACGGGGCTCCTCTGGATGTGGGCGGGACTCTCGTGCTTCCTCTCGAGTGGAGACGGGTATTTCGGGGAACTTCTTGAGTTGCAAAAAGGGTGTGAAGGACCCTTTGGAATTTCCAGAGGTTAGGTGTGTATAGCCTCGAGACGTCTCAGCGGAAATGGGCGTCATCTCGCCTGGAGGGGAGAACCTCCTGGATTTTCTCGAGTTGCGGCAGGTGCTCTCGACTTACGACGGGGACCTCAGGGACCCGCTCTGGTGGCCTAGGAAAGGCCAGTCCCCCATGCGACTTGCACAGGGCCGCTCGGGATTCCTCTCCCATCGAAGTCGGGTCCTAACACCTTGTGTGGAGTCGGTGCGGAACCTGAGGATTCCTCTCCAGTGCTGACATGGATCTTGGGGTACTTCTGAGTCTCCCCAGGGGAGTCAGTACTCGTCTCGAGGGGGCCTGCACGTGCGCTTTCCTCTCGAGCTGTAGCAGCAGTGTCACGCTGGCTTAAGACCTTGTGTGGCGTCGGTGCCGGAACCTGAGAATTCCTCTCCAGTGCTGACATGGATCTTGGGTACTTCTGAGTCTCCCAGGGGAGTCAGTCCTCGTCTCGACTGGGGGCCTGCACGTGCGCTTTCCTCTCGAGCTGTAGCAGCAGTGTCACGCTTTCCTTCGCTTGGATCAAGGGATCTGTGGCTTTCCCTCGAGGCTTTCCCACGAGTCTTTCCCACAGGGCTGTCCACGTGCCACAGTGGAGTGAGTCGATCCTTGGCCTGAAAGTCGAGGCAGTGCAGGGAAAACAGGTTTCCCTGGAGTGGACTGAGACATCTGGGGGACTCTGGGAATGGTGGAACGACCCTGGAGTTCCTCTCGCCTTTGCTTTGGAGAGCGCCTCCTCTTGAGATGCGACAGAAACGCAGGGAATTCTTTCACGACCACGCAGGGAAAGGATCCCTCCTCCCGAGCTAGGAGGCGGATACGGGGCTCCTCTGGATGTGGGCAGAACTCTGGTGCTTCCTCTCCAGTGGAGACGGGTATGTCGGGGAACTTCTTGAGTTGCAGCAAGGGTGTGAAGGACCCTTGGAAGTTCCAGATGTTAGATGTGATAAGCCTCGATACGCCTCAGCGGAAATGGGCCTCATCTCGCCTGGAGGGGAGAACCTCCTGGATTTTCTCGAGTTGCTGCAGGTGCTCTCGACTTACGACGGGAACCTCAGGGACCCGCTCTAGTGGCCTCAGGAAAGGCCAGTCCCCATGCGAGTTGTTCGGGTGCCTCTCTGTATTCCTCTCCCGTCGATGCCGGGACCTAAGACCTTGTTTGGAGTCGGTGCCAGAACCTGAGGATTCCTCTCCAATGCTGACATGGATTGGGTGCTTCTGGAGTCTCCCAGGGGAGTCAGTCCTCGTCTCGAATTGGGGCATGCACGTGAGCTTTCCTCCCGAGCTGTAGCAGCAGTGTCACGCTTCCCTTCGCGTGGATCAAGGGATCTGTGGCTTTCCCTCGAGCTTGCCCAGGAGGCTTTCCCACAGGGCTGTCCCACGTGCCACCGTGGTGTGAGTCGATCCTCGGCTTGAAAGTCGAGGCAGTTCTGGGAAAACAGGTTTCCCTGGAATGGACTGAGATATCTGGGGGACTCTGGGAATGGTGGCACGACCCTGGAGTTCCTCTCGCCTTTCCTGTGGAGAGCGCCTCCTCTTGAGATGCGACGGAAACACCGGAATTCTTTCCGAACGAGGGGAAGGATCCCTCCTCTCTAGCTAGGAGGCGAAACGGTCTCCTCTGGATGAGGCGGGACTCTCGTGATTCCTCTCGAGTGGAGACGGGTATGTTGGGGAACTTCTTGAGTTGCAGCAAGGGTGTGAAAGACCCTTTGTAAGTTCCAGAGGTTAGGTGTGATTAGCCTCGAGATGCCTTAGCGGAAATGGGCCTCATCTCGCCTGGAGGGAGAGAACCTCCTGGATTTCTCGACTTGGGGCAGGTGCTCCGACTTACGACGGGGACCTCAGGGACCCGCTCTGGTGGCCTCAGGAAAGGCCAGTCCGCATGCGAGTTGCTCGGGCCTCTCGGGATTCCTCTCCCGTCGATGCCGGGGCCTAAGACTGCCGGGAGCCAGTGTGAGGAAGCCCGCCCTTGACAAGGTTATGAGGAAGGAAGCTGACATACGCAAGCATGCTCAGACTTCAGGGACCCCTCTGGAAATTTTTAAGCATGTACCCAACAAAAATCTGCCGGTTTTTGTGCTCTGCTTTTTCACTCTTCTTCTGACCTTTTCTGGAAAAAGTCAATTCAGCGCGTTAGTCCTCTGCATTTGAAAGAGTGTTTCAATCCAAAAACCCTCTGATGGCCTTTCTAGCCTGCCTGTAGGACTCGTACAGTTGCGCTTGTGATTGTTTGAGGCCTCCTG
>NW_017195085.1:0-9069 GCF_001704415.2 Capra hircus
TCTAAGAAAGGAATGGCAAGAAGCGCTATTCTTGGAGTTGGGACAGGGAGTTCGCAGCATGTGGGAAAGAAAGACTTCTTCGGGAAGAAGAGGCAACCACGGGGGTGTGTTTGCAAGCCTCTATTTGGAAGGAACAGGTTTGCTTATACATCTCAAGACCTCCAGATCTGGCTCAGAGGACTGAAGTTCCAGAGACAGGGCCATGTATCTCCCCTTCCCTTTGAGATCCTTTGCAAAGACATTCCTAGCAGATCGTGGGAGTGCCCATGAAGAAGCAAGCAGCGGGAGTGTGCTTGACTATCACTGGCTGCCTACCTGGGCTCAGCTCCTCAAGGGGCCTTTCTCTCCTGGTAGGCCCTATGTCCCCTTTGGGAGAGGGTGGTGCCTCTTCCCTCCACACTGCCAAAGGGTGGAGGTGGAGCAAACTCGTTCTCTCCGAGGTAAAAAAAAAAAAAGACAAATTGGATGGATTTTTAAAGCTCTTTGCTATGCTGCACCCCCTCCAGGACCCACTCGAGCAAAACAGGTGCCTGTGGCCCCTAGGTCGGTATGCAGGTTCACACACTGGTGGGATCCCGTCAAAGCCAAGAATTTTCCTGACAGACTAGGCTCACTAGAGCTCTCCTCCAGAGGAAAGGGGACAGAAAAGACGTGTGTGTGGAGGTGGCTCTGCCTTTCCAGGTCCCAATCTCAGGGATAACTGCCAAGAAAGGAACTGCTGCTGCTGCTGCTGCTAAGTTGCTTCAGTCGTGTTCGACTCTGTGCGACGCCATAGACGGTAGCCCACTAGGCTCCCCGTCCTGGGATTCTCCAGGCAAGAACAGTAAGTGGGTTGCCATTGCCTTCTCCAATGCATGAAAGTGAAAATGAAAGTGGAGTCGCTCAGTCGTGTCCGACCCTCAGCGACCCCACGGACTGCAGCCTACCAGGCTTCTCCGTCCATAGGATTTTCTGAAAGGAACTGCAAGAAGCGCTTTTCCAGGAGGCTGGGAAAGGGAGTTGGCAGGATGTGGGGAAAGAGAGCCTCCTTCGGGGAAGAATAGGCGGCCACTTGTTTTGTGTTGGCAACCTCTATTTGGAAGGAACAGGTTAGCTTATACAAAGGGAGACCTCCAGATCTGCTCAGAGGACAAAGTTGCAGAGGCAGGTCGGTGTATTTTCCCTTCACTTTGCGATCCTTGCAAAGACATTCCTTGCTGATAGATGATTCAGCAAGGGCCTTTGAGACTGTTGTTTTCTTTCCTAGGTTCAAAGATTCCTTCAGTTCCTAATATAGATATCTAGAAATTATCTGACATCCGTGAAAATCTGATATGTCCTGGTCAAATGCTGTCAGTTATAATTCCAGTTATCATATTAAAGCATTTCAAGTCGCAGCAGTGACAGATTACATTGTCAATTTCTATTTAATCAGGTTTTAACCATGTCCTCTATGGTTTCACACGATGCCTTTGCAGAAATACTGCTACTTCAAGATATATGGAATATACTTTTTTTAAGCTTACCGATAATTTGTTTGTTTGTTTGTTTGTCTTCTGGTAAGCTGGTACCAGATGGAATTTAGTCTCCTCTCTAGGTTAGAGAAAAGTTTTCTTAGAATGCAATTTTTGATAACAGACTATGGATTTCTTTACCTTTCATTGATTATAATTGTTTTCATCATCTGTTTTTTTACTTCGGTAAAGTAAAAAGCCTTATTTAAGATTTTGGTACATGTAGGATGGACTAAGCTTTCCCACTCTTGCAAGTTCCCTTAACCCTTCAGATTCTTCTCGTGGGACAAGATCTCACTTTCTCCAGAGGGACAATCCAAGCTTTTTATTAGTTGATCTGCCCCTGACATCAGAGTCCATTTGAGCACGAGTTGGCCTATAATTTAGGCATGAAACTATGACTACATAAAGAAAAGGTGACTTTATGATTCAGGGATGGCCATGATATGCCTTGCACTTCAGAGAAAATGGGTTAAAATGATTTTTTTTTCTTCAAAACTGCACAGCCAGTTCTTTCAGCATATGCAATTGAAAACATCTAGTCATTAGGTCAGTTTTCATTCCAATCCCAAAGAAAGGCAATGACAAAGAATATTCAAGCTGCTGCACAATTGCACTCATCTCACACACTAGTAAAGTAATGCTCAAAATTCTCCAAGTTCACATGAACTGTGAACTTCCAAATGTTCAAGAGGATTTAAAACATGCAGAGAAACCAGAGATCAAACTGCCAACATCCACTGGATCATTGAAAAAGCAAGAGAGTTCCAGAAAAAAAGACATCTATTTCTGCTTTATTGACTATGCCAAAGCCTTTGACTGTGTGGATCACAATAAACTGGGAAAAATTCTGAAAGAGATGGGAATACCAGACCACCTGACCTGTCTCTTGAGAAACCTGTATGCAGGTCAGGAAGAAACAGTTCGAACTGGACATGGAACAACAGACTGGTTCTAAATAGGAAAAGGAATATGTCAAGGCAGTGTATTGTCACCCTGCTTATTTAACTTATATGCAGAGTACATCATGAGAAACACTGGGCTGGAGGAAGCACACGCTGGAATCCAGATTGCTGGGAGAAATATCAAGAATCTCAGATATGCAGATGACACCACCCTTATGGCAGAAAGTGAAGAAGAACTAAAGAGTCTCCTGATGAAAGTGAAAGAGGAGAGTGAAAAAGTTAGCTTAAAGCTCAGCATTCAGAAAACTAAAATCATTGCATCCAGTCTCATCACTTCATGGCAAATAGATGGGAAAACATTGGAAACAGCAGCAGACTATTTTGGGGGGCTTGGAAATCACTGCAGGTGATGTCTGCCTCCATGAACTTAAAACGTATTTATGACTTGGAAGAAAGTGATGACCAAACTAGACAGCATATTAAAAAGCCGAGACGTTGCTTTGCCAACAAAGATCCATCCAGTCAAGGCTATGGTTTTTCCATATGTCATGGATGGATATGAAAGATGTACTATAAGAAAGTGACAGCTGAAAATTGGATGCTTTTGAACTGTGGTGTTGGAGAAGATGCTTGTAGGTCGCTTAGACTACAAGGAGACGCAACCACTCCATCCTAAAGGAAATCAGGTCTGAATATACATTGGAAGGACTAATACTGAACCTGAAACTCCAATACTTTGGCCACTTGATGTGAAGAGCTGACTCACTTGGAAGTTGCTTTGATTTGCCTGTGAGTGTGGAGCCCTCCCTGGGCAAAGGGCCTCAGGGGTCATTGCCACTGAATCACGACTCCAAGCAAGCGCATTCCAGCTGTGTGACATTCAGGAAGCAGGAGACTGGGAAAACTATCTTCCTTAGAGGAAGGAAAGTCATCCACAGAGAGTGTGTTTTCAGGCCTCTCTTTGCAGCAAGTGTTTTGCTTCTCAGACATCAGAGCTGCAGGCTTGCTCTGAGGGCCTCAATTGCAGAGTCAGGGCTGTGTGTCTCACTGCACTTTCCAAGCATTGCAGACACATTCCTAGGTTGGAGCAGTGCTTCCCATGAGAAAGAAGCCTCGGGAGTGTGTCTGAGCGGGCTGAGTGCCATGCTAGGGTCACCTAGTCGAGGGCACTTGCACATCCAATGGGCCCCAGGCGAGTAGCTATGGACCGGCCCTTCGGTTGAGACATCCCAAAGCAGGGAACAAAGCTAGCTCTGTCAGAAGGAGGAAAACAGCAATGGGATGGATTTTCAAGCAGTTGCTAAGTCACACCACGTTAGGGCTCCCGGGAAAGAAATGCGAATTTTGGCCTCTAGGCCCAGTATCCAGATGTGTGCACAGGATATTTTCCCCACAGGATTCAAGAATGTTCCAGACAGACCTAAGCTCACTAGCTCTCTCCTGCAGAGGAAATGAAATATTGTTGCTGAACCACGAAAGATGCTGGATTCTTGGCTTATGGAGGAGAAGAATTCAATCCAGGGCCCAAGACGAGGCTTGATTGCTCAGAGCTTTTGTGCAATAGAGTTTTATTAAAGGATAAAGGAGATAGAGAAAGCTTCTGACAGAGACATCACAAGGGGCAGAAAGCGTACCCCCTTGCTAGTGTTAGTAATGGAGTTATATACTCTCCAATAAGTTATGACAACGAACAAAAGAATGTCTGGAGGTTGTAAAGACTCCACTAGACCTACTCCCATAATTGACATTTTAAGATAACAGGATTAGCCAGAAGGTTTTTCCAGAGACCGTCCTCAAGAAGATGCATGATTGTTATATAATCCTAAGGAATGTAGAGGGAAAAACAGTTTGTCCTTCCTTCCTCCTTGAGAATTCTAGACCCCTCTCTCCTTGGGGACCCTTGAACTTCTTATAAACCTGCCTTGGCAATGACTCTCTCAAAACATGATTGAACAGCCGTTTGGAGCTTCCTTTGACTTTCCCTGGGAGGGAGGGAGCCCTCCCTGAGCACAGGGCCTCAGGGGCCATGGCCAATGAAAAAGAATCTCCCAGCAAGTGCTTTCAGCCCTGTGTGACTCTCAGCCCACAGGAGGCTGAGAAAACTCTCTTCCTTGGAGGAAGGAAAGGCAGCCCAAGAGTGTGTTTTCAGGCCTGTATCTTGCAGCAAGTGTTTGGCTTGTTAGACAGAAGACCCTGCAGGCCTGTTCCAACAGACTCAATGCCAGAATCAGGGCCTTGTGTCTCCCTGCCAGTTTCCTGGCCTTGCAAACACATTCCTAGGTGAGAGCAGTCCTGCCCATGGGGAAGCAGGCTGCCGGGAGTGTGTCTGAGGGGGCCAGGTGTCATGCTGGGGTCACCTGGTCGAGGGCACCTTGCACCTCCAATGGACCCCAGGCAAGGAGCTTGCAGGCCACCACCTTGCTTCTGAAATCCCCAAATGGGGAGCAAAGCTCGCTCTGTCAGAGGGAAGAAAACAGCAACAGGATGGATTTCAAGCAGTTGCTAGGCCTGTACTGCGTTAGGGCTCCAAGGAAGGAAAATGCGAATTTTAGCCCCTACGACTGGTATCCAGGTGGGCTCCCAGGATGATTTCCCCGCAGGATCCAAGAACGTTCCAGACAGACCTGGGCTCACTAGCTCCCTCCTGCAGAGGAAACATGAGAGAACAGCTGTTTGGAGGTTGCTTTGACTTCCCCTGGGAGGGTAGGATCCCTCCCTGGGTGCAGGGCCTCAGGGGCCATTGCCGCTGAGAAATGCCCTCGAAGCCAGACCTTTCCAGCCTTGTATGACTCAGCACGGAGGAGACTGGAAAAGCTCTCTTCCTTGGAGGAAGGAAAGGCAGCCCAGAGAGTGTGTTTTCACACCTGTATCTTGCAGCAAGTGTTTGGCGTCTCAGACGTCAGACCTCCAGGCCTGCTCCAACGGCCTCAGTTCCAGAGTCAGGGCCGTGTGTCTCCCTGCATTTTCTGAGCCTTGGGAACACATTCCTAGGTCAGAACAGTCCTGCCCATGGGGAAGGAGGCTGCGGGAGTGTGTCTGAGGGGTCGGGTGCCATGCTGGGGTCCAATAGACCCGGTACCTCAATAGACCCAGGACAACAGCGGTGGGGCTCCCCCTGGCTTCCGAAATGCCAAAGCGAGAAGCAAAGCTAGCTCTATCAGAAGGAAGAAAAGAGCAATCGGATGGATGTTCAGGCTGTTGCTGGGCCGCACCACTTCAGGGTCCCCCCGAGAGGAACAGGCGCCCTGTGGCCCCTAGGTCCGATATGCAGGTTAACACACAGGGTGTGTCCCCATAGGAGCCAAGAATTTTCCTGACAGACCTAGGCTCACTAGAGCTCTCCTACAGGGCAAAAGGGGTAGAACAGACTGTGGATGTGACTCTGCCTTTCCCAGCGAGCATGGGGCCCTCCTACGGCCCGGGCTCCAGGGAAAATTGTCCCTTGAAAAATGACCTCCAAGAAGCGCTTTTCCAGCAGGCTGGGATGCAGAGTTCACAGGATGCGGGGAAAGTGATCGTCCTTCAGGGAAGAAGAGGCAGCCACCCAGTGTGTGTTTGCAAGCCTGTATTTGGAAGAAACTGGTTAGCTCCTTCAAGGGGAGACCTCCAGGTCTGCCTCAGAGGACCGAAATTCCAGAGGCAGCACCATGCATCTCCCCTGTCCTTTCTGAGCCTTGGGAAAGACATGCCTAGCTTATAGCGGTATTGCTCATGAAGAAGCCAGGATGCAGGAATGTGTCAGACATGACTGGGTGCCTTCCTGGGTTCAGCTCCGTGAGGGGCCTTTTCCACTCAAAGTAGGTCCCATGCCTCCTTGGGAGGAAGTGGGGCCCGCTTGCCTCCAAATTGCCAAAGGCTGGAACAAAGCTAGTTCTATCAGAGGTAAGAAAGAGCAATTGGATGGATGTGGAAAGCTGTTGCTGGGCCGCACTGCTTCAGGCCCCCCACCCCTCCGCCCCCGAGAGAAACAGGCGCCCCTGTGGCCCCTAGGTCCTGGATGCAGTTTCACACATAGAATGTGTCCCATAGGAGCCAAGAATTTTCCTGACAGACCTAGGCTCACTAGAGCTCTCCTACAGAGCAAAGGGGATGGGACAGATGTGTGGCTGTGGCTCTGCCTTTCCCTGGGAGTGTGGAGCCGCTCCCTATGGCCCCGGGCTCCAGGGGAAGTTGCCCCTGAATAATGACCTCCAAGAAGCGCTTTTCCAACTGGCTGAGACGTGGAGTTCTCAGGATGCAGGGAAAGCGAGTGTCCTTCGGGGAAGCAAAGGCAGTCACCTGTTATCATGACTTACTAGAATAGTAAGGTACCTTCTCCGGTTGGGCAGAGGCCTTCCCTACCTGATCTGAAAAAGAAAATGAAGTAGCTCGCTGATTTGAGAAATAATTCCCAGACTTGGGTTTCCAACCAGTATAGAATCCGACAATGGCCCTGTCTTTGTAGCCGCGTTAATTAACAGGTATGTGAAGCTCTAAATATCAGTGGAAATTACATACAGCATATAGGCCCAGTGTTCTGGAATGGTGGAAAGAAACAACCAAACTCTTGAAGAGACACTTTCAAAATGGATCATAGAGACTGACTGTACATGGATGGGCTTGCTTCCGGCAGACTTACTCATATTACGGGTAACCGCACGTTCCCACAGTTGTTGTCCTTATGAAATTTTCTATGGGAGACCCCCTCCCACAGTGAGGCAGGTGTTAGCAGATTTGCCACAAGTAAGGGGGTGGATTTCACAGCAGATGGAACAATTAGGTAAGGTAATAAATCAGGTAACTAAGTTTGTATAAAAAGAATATCATTCCCCTTGAGAAGAGATTCATGAATTTGTGCTCAGTGATCAGGTGTGGCTCCAATGACTGGAAACACAATTCCTTGGCCTGACATCGGAAAGGTCCTTATACTGTTGTTTTAGCCACAATTCTGAAAGAGATGGAATACCAGACCACCTAACCTGCCTCTTGAGAAATCTGGATGAAGGTCAGGAAGCAACAGTTAGAGCAGGACATGGAACAACAGACTGGTTCCAAAAAGGAAAAGGAGTATGTCAAGGCTGTATATTGTCACCCTGTTTATTTAACTTCTATGCAGAGTACATCATGAAAAATGCGGGATGGAGATACATAAGCTGGAATCAAGATTGCCGGTAGAAATATCAATCAACTTAGATATGCAGATGACACCACCATTATGGCAGAACGTGAAGAGGAACGGGTATGTCGGGGAACTTCTTGAGTTGCAGCAAGGGTGTGAAGGACCCTTTGGAAGTTCCAGAGTTAGGTGTGGTTAGTCTCGAGATGCCTCAGCAGAAATGGGCCTCATGTCGCCTGGAATGGAGAGGCTCCTGGATATTCCCGAGTTTCAGCAGGTGCTCTCGAGTTACGACGGGGATTCAGGGACCGCTCTGGCGGCCGCAGGAAAGGCCAGTTATCATGCGTGTTGCTAGGGGCCTCTCGTGATTCCTCTCCCGTCGATGCCGGGCCTAAGACCTTGTGTGGAGTCGGGGCCGGAAGCTGAGGATTCCTCTCCAGTGCTGACATGGATTTTGGGGTACTTCTGGAGTCTCCACAAAGGAGTCAGGCCTCGTCTCGAGTGGGGGCATGAGCGTGCCCTTTCCTCCATGCTGTAGCAGCAGTGTCACGCTTCCCCTTGCGTGGACCAAGGGATCTGTGGCTTTCCTCGAGTCTTTCCCACGAGGCTTTCCACAGGGCTGTCCCACGTGTCACGGTGGTGTGAGTCGATCCTCGGCGTGAAAGCCGAGGCAGTGCAGGGAAAACAGGTTCCTGTGGAATGGACTGAGATATCTGGGGGAGTCTTGAATGGTGGCACGACCCTGCAGTTCCTCTCCCTTTCCTTTGGAGAGCGCCTCCTCTTGAGATGCGATGGAATGCGGGAATTCTTTCCCGACCAAGCAGGGAAAGGATCCGTCCTCTCGAGCTACGAGCCGGAACGGAGCTCCTCTGGATGTGGCCGGGACCTCGTGCTTCTCTTGAGTGGAGACGGTATGTTGGGGAACTTCTTGAGTTGCAGCATGCTGTGAAAGACTCTTTGGAAGTTCCAGAGGTCAAGTGTGATTAGCCTCGAGACACCTCAGTGGAAACGGGCCTCATCTCGCCTGCAGGGGAGAACCTCCTGGATTTTACCGAGTTTGCGGCAGGTGCTCTTGACTTACGACGGGGACCTCATGGACCCGCTCTGTGACTCAGGAAAGGCCAGTCCCCATGGAGTTGCTAGAGGCCTGTCGCTGTTCCTCTCCCGTCGATGCCAGGGCCTAAGACCTTGTGTGGAGTCGGGGCCGGAACCTGAGGATTCCTCTCCAGGGCTGACATGCATCTTGGGGTACTTCTGGAGTCTCCCCAGGGGAGTCAGTCCTTGTCTCGAGTGGGGGCATGCACGTGCGCTTTCCTCCCGAGCTGAGCAGCCAGTGTAACGCTTCCCGTCGCGTGGTCAAGGGATCTGTGGCTTTCCCTCGAGGCTTCCCACGAGGCTTTCCACAGGGCTCTCCCACGTGCACCGTGGTGTGAGTCGATCCTCGGCATGAAGTCGAAGCAGTGCAGGGAAAAAGATCCTCTGGAATGGACGGAGATATCTGGGGGCTCTTGGAATGGTGCACGACCCTGAGTTTCTCTGCTTTCTGTGCAGCGGGCGCTCCTCTTGAGATGCGTCG
>NW_017195086.1:0-9068 GCF_001704415.2 Capra hircus
AGAAAAGGAAAGATATTTCCATTTGAATACAGGATTCCAAAGAAGAGCAGCAAGAAGAGATAAGAAAGACTTCTTCAGTGATCAATGCAAAAGAATAGAGAAAAAGAACAGAAATGGGGAAGACTAGAGATCTCTTCAAGAAAATTAGAGATACCAAGGGAACATTTCATGCAAAGATGCTCGATAAAGGACAGAAATGTTATGGACCTAACAGAAGCAGAAGATATTAGAAGAGGTGGCAAGAATACACAGAAGAACTGTACAAAAAAGATCTTCACGACTCGGATAATCACGATGGTGTGATCACTCATCTAGAGCCAGACATCCTGGAATGTGAAGTCAAGTGGGCCTTAGAAAGCATGACTATGAACAAAGCTAGTGGAGGTGATGGAATTCCAGTTGAGCTATTTCAAATCCTGAAAGATGATGCTGTGAAAGTGCTGCACTCAATATGCCAACAAATTTGGAAAACTCAGCAGTGGCCACAGGACTGGAAAAGGTCAGTCTTCACTCCAATCCCAAAGAAAGGCAATGCCAAAGAATGCTCAAACTACCACACAATTGCACTTATCTCACATGCTAGTAATGCTCAAAATTCTCCAAGACAGGCTTCAGCAATACGTGAACTGTGAACTTCCTGATGTTCAAGCTGCTTTTAGAAAAGGCAGAGGAACCAGAGATCAAATTGCCAACATCTGCTGGATCATCAAAAAAGCAAGAGAGTTCCATAAAAACATCTATTTCTGCTTTATTGACTATGCCAAAGCCTTTGACTGTGTGGATCACAATAAACTGTGGAAAATTCTGCGAGAGATGGGAATCCCAGACCATCTAACCTGCCTCTTGAGAAATCTGTATGCAGGTCAGGAAGCAACAGTTAGAACTGGACATGGAACAACAGACTGGTTTCAAATAGGAAAGGAGTATGTCAAGGGTGTATATTGTCACCCTGCTTATTTGACTTCTATGCAGAGTACATCATGAGAAACGCTGGACTGGAAGAAACACACCTCATGGAATCAAGATTGCCGGGAGAAATATGAATAACCTCAGATATGCAGATGACACCACCCTTATGGCAGAAAGTGAAGAGGAACTAAAAAGCCTTTTGATGAAAGTGAAAGTGGAGAGTGAAAAAGTTGGCTTAAAGCTCAACATTCAGAATACTAAGATCATGGCATCTGGTCCCATCACTTCATGGGAAATAGATGGGGAAACAGTGGAAACAGTGTTAGACTTTATTTTTGGGGGCTCCAAAATCACTGCAGATGGTGACTGTAGTTATGAAATTAAAAGACTCTTACTCCTTGGAAGAAAAGTTATGACCAACCTAGATAGCATACTCAAAAGCAGAGACATTAATTTGCCAACTAAGGTCCATCTAGTCAAGGCTATGGTTTTTCCAGTGGTCATGTATGGATGTGAGAGCTGGACTGTGAAGAAGGCTGGGCGCAGAAGAATTGATGCTTTTGAACTGTGGTGTTGGAGAAGACTCCTGAGAGTCCCTTGGACTGCAAAGAGATCCAACCAGTCCATTCTAAAGGAGATCAGTCCTGGGTGTTCATTGGAAGGACTGATGTTGAAGCTGAAATTCTAATATTTTGGACACCTGATGCGAAGAGCTGACTCATTGGAAAAGACACTGATGCTGGGAGAGATTGAGAGCAGGAGAAGAAGGGGACAACAGAGGATGAGATGGTTGGATGGCATCACCAACTCGATGGACATGAGTTTGAGTAAGCTCTGGGAGTTGGTGATGGACAGGGAGGCCTGGCATGCTGCAGTCCATGGGGTCACAAAGAGTTGGAGATGACTGAGTGACTGAACTGAACTGAGTTTGTATTTGGGCCAGACCTTTTGCAGGGCTAAATTTTCCAGTTTCTGAGAATGTAGCCAAGGGGTGAGTCTGAGAGAGGATCCCAGGACGTACCAGAGCGCACTCTTGGCCTATCTGCCATAGAATGGGGTACTCAGAGTCACCGGCTGACAGAAAGGCATCCCTTTTGTCCCAGTGACCTCCCCTGTTAGTAATGCATGAAAATGACCACCCAACCCAACAGCTGCTCCCGACAGTGAGAGGTGACCCCTGAGAACCGTGCTCCTAGGGCACGTGTGACCCGGACAGAGACAGACAGACTCCATACTTTTCACAAGTGCACGGGGAACATTCTCCAAAATTGACCATATGTTAGGCCAGAAAATAAGTCTACTATAAATAGACTCAAATCATGCAAAGGAACTGTTTCCTGTCACAATGCAATGAATCGAAAAGTTAATAGTAGAAGGAAAGGTGGGAAAATCCACAATATGTGAAGATTAAACACATTCTTACATAACCAGTAGGCTAAAAAGTAATAGTAATAAAACAGGAACTCAGAAAATACCTGGAGACAAACCGAAATATCAACAGAACCTACCACAATGTACGGGATTCTGCAAAACACCAACAACGAAATGTAAAGCTGGTAATGCATACGTTTAAAAGAAAGCTCAAATAAGCAACCTATCTTTACACCTAGGCAGAAAAGGGAGACCAAACCAAACTCAAAGCTAGAAGGAGGAATGAAAATAGTAAAGATTAGCTCTCAGCTAAATATACAGAAGAGGAAAACCAAAGAAATCAATTTTAAACAAAAGTTACTTCAACCAGGTTGACATAAGTAACAAATCCTTAGCTACATTGACTAAGAGAAAAGACAACTAAAATCAGTAACAGCAGAGGAAACATTACTGCTGATTAGACAAAGCAGAGCACTTCGGGAGAGCTCTGCACAGCCGGATGCCATGAGGCTGGATAACCTAGAGGCAGCGCTGTTATTTAAGCCTCAGGCTGCGGTGTTTTATTCTGGCGACCCTAGCAAACTAGCGAAGCTTTATCCTCTTTCTTGCAAACAAAGGTATGAAAATAGTGCCCAAACCCACAAAGTATACAAAGTATCCGAAAGGAGGAAGAAAGAAAAGGATGAACCACCTAGGTGTTGAGAAAAATCTTTTTCTTTATCAAAGTTAAAATAAAAACATCAAAACCACCAGAAAAAACTCATGAGTAAACAACATTCTGAGAAGCCCAACAACAGCCTTGGTAAAACAAACCAGAAATCCATTCAGTTGGTAAAAACAGTAAATATCGTAACATAAAAACAGTACAATGCATTGTATTCTTTGGAGGTTTAAAAAAATTCAATTTACTGAAAATTCCAAGGAGGTTATAATAGAGATATATTATATACTCGCCTTAATTTGTGCCTCCTGTCGTTTAGCCTGTGTGCCCAGGGCCGTCTGCCCTCCGCAGGTAGTGTTTTGTTTCTTACGGGTCCTTCTAGAGTTCCCTGTAAGCAAACATGGAAGTATATTTCTCCTCCATGCCCTAGCTGAAAACACAAATAGCGTGTACTAAGCACGGTGTTTTGCTACATGTTGCTTTTATTTATTTGACAATGCCGGGGGAACTGCCCTCCCTCAGGACGTACTTTCCTGCACAGCAGGCCACTGGGTGGATGATGTAGTATTATAATGCTTTTTGCCCATCCACATGGGGATGAACACTGATATGCAAGAAGATGGACACTGGGATTCAGGAAAAAAAAAATTCTCCACAGTATAAGCTGTGGGAAAATTTAGCGTGACTTATTACACCAACAGATCTTATGAAAACAGGAGCAAAAACTGCCTTCGTGACTTGATAGTACCTGAAGGACTCAAATTCAGAGACTCATAAGACCTTACCCCCAATTTATTGGCATAAACTTCTTCTAGGGGGTGAGGAAAGCCATCTAAGTGTGTCTCCTGATATTTCATTTTATTTTAACATGTTCAGGAGCAAAACAAAGACTATGAAACAAAAGACACCTTCAAGCACGGGTGGTTAGGTGATTTTAAATTCTTCATCAAAAGTATAATTTTCTCCTAAAATAAAATGCGATTTCTGCTTCCGAATAAATACAAAGAGTGTATGGACTTCCTCAGCAGTAGTAACTGGTAATTAGAAAGCTGAACAAAATGCATGAAACGAACCCTGAGTCAGAATGCTTGGCCAGAGACAACCTGGAAACCAACCCCATCACCATAAAACCTGAGACTGCAGGTCACGTGGTGGAGAGGGCCCCTGGGGCTTCCTCACCCTGCTGCTGTCCTCCCGGGCGCCCCTCCAGCCAAGTCTCTTGCTTTGTCAGCACGTGTGAGCCCACTCTAGGGCCCTGGAGAGGGTTCCCCTTCCTGCAACGATAAGAGGAACAGTGTCTACTTGCTCACCTACCATTGGGAATTAGAAAGCTGAACAAGATAGGAAACTGTTCTCAGACCCTGAACAGCAGGCAGTGTGGGGGTTCCAGGCTAGGTTCCTTGCGTGAAGGTGAGCACACACACCAACCTGATGACTCCGCCGCTCTCTGCCTTCAGGCGGTCTTCATGCTGCAACTGCAGGCAGAGGAGCCCATGAACATTCTGGCAGAATCTGAATTGAGAACAGGGGTGAGCTGGGAGGCCACCGAGGCTGTGATCTGTGTGGCAGGGCGTCAGAAAGGAGGGAGCTACTCACAGAAAAAGTTCCACAGCTGCTGAATGATCCCTTTGAGTCTTCGAGTATCAACCGGAGGACACACAGCTCAAGATTCCGTAATGAATAAAAACACAAAACATAAAATATTGGTCTCAAAGCAAAAAAATAAACAATTCCTTCCAGAACAAATTTTTTTCAAAGTATGGCAATTAAATGAAGGCTAGTGAGCAGTACACACATACATAAATAGATGTTTCTAGAACGCAATTTTTAAAAGATGTCTAAACCTCTTGTCACCGCCAATTTTCGAATTCTGCTGAAAAACTGAAAAGAGTAATGTGGAACTAGGTCTTTGCATACAAAAAGGCATTCAAATAGCTTTAGTATCATTTCTTTCAAAATTTTTTCATCGGGAAAAATTGTTTTTCCATTTTCTGTTGGTTTCTGCCATACGACAATCCAAATTAGCCATAATTACTTACATATGTAGTTTTATATTTGTATATCACTTGCTTCTTGAGCCTCTCTCCCCTCCTTGAATAGCTTTAGTTTTAGGATGGAAAAGTTATAAAGAGCCCTATAAATAGGAAAGCCTTAATTTTAGACGTGTTCCTCACTCAATATTATGCTTCCGTTATGTTTATAAAAGACCTTAAAATACAGATCAGGAAGTGCATTTCCGGCTACTATCTGGGTTGCAAGGGGTCAGCCGGCACCACTTGCATTAGGCTGAGACTAGGGGTACGCAGAGGAGTGGTAGAAAACCCAGGAAGGCACGTCCTGCTCAGAGCTAGTGATGTAGGGAAGCTGGAGGCCGGCTGCGGGGAAGAGAGGCGCCCCCTGGGATTGCTTAGAGGAGCATGTTCCCCCCCATGTTTCCAATTGGAAAGGATACGGGAGCAAAGCCACTGACCGAAACTGGACCTTGAGGCCTATGGCAGCGGAGATTGGGGTCTGGATTTCCCAGATGGCTGCTGCGGGGAATGGGGCCAGGCCTCCTGGGTTGTAGTTTTCTGTGGTTTTAAAGTACTTAGACATACTGAAACTCCTCTTTGGTCATCTTCAACTGAGCAGCTGTTGTGTGGATAAACTTCATAATTACAGACAACAGTAATAATTACCGTAACGTCGAGTAACAACGCTAATAGTAATTTTCATTATTATAGATTTCTTTCACCTACTAAAACCTGCTACTGCTGCTAAGTCGCTTCAGTCGTGTCCGACTCTGTGTGACCCGATAGACGGCAGCCCACCAGGTCCCCCGTCCCTGGATTCTGCAGGCAAGGACACTGGAATGGGTTGCTACTTCCTTCTTCAATGCATGAAAGTGAAAAGTGAAAGTGAAGTCAGTCAACCCTATTGGACTGCAGCCTATCAGGCTCCTCTGCCCCTGGGATTTTCCAGGAAAGAGTATTGGAGTGGGTTGCCCCTACTTTCTCCCTACTAAACTGCATTATAGCAAATTTCAAAGCACCAAAGTTGTCTGGCTATCTAGTCGACCTGTCGGCGGTGATCACCCAGCTGCAACTACACAGCATGAACCACCGCGACAAATCCGGATCGTAGGGCGCAGAAGGCACAGCATCACCACTCGTTCCCTCCGAGTGCGCTGGAGGTTGCATTTCTCTCCCGCATCCTCCCCGTTCACAGCTTTTCTGACACTAAAGGGGCGCCAGGCTCGCGTTTCCTTAGGACCCTCCACGTGACGGCCGCGGACGCTTTCTGTGCCTCAAGCATTTGTTTGGCACTTCTGACCGCCGAACCCAGGCAGGACTGGAGCCGCGCATGAGGCTCCCTTTTTACTCGCTCGCTGCGTTCCCTGTTAACACGCGCGGTGAGGGGATTCGTGAGTGTGGGGTCCAGGGCCGCAAAGGGAAAAGGTGGGACAACAAGCGGTCCCCGTGTAGACACAGCCCGGCCTCGTATGATCGCAGAGCCTGGAGAAACGACAGTGGGCGTCGGGGAGCAGCTTCCCCGCCTCCCGTCTCTGTTGCGGACCTGGGCCCCAGGCGGCGACAGCCCGCGGTGCCAGCCGGGCGCGCAGCCCAGCGTCGCCTTGTTCCGCGCGTTCGAACCGTCCCCACTCCAGGGGGGAGGGCCGTGATCCAGGGACAGCCGACGGATACAAGGCAACTCTCAGCTGAGACGGAAAAACTGAACAACGTGGCCCAGGACACCGCGTGGGCACCGTCAGTCTCAGCCGCGAACTATAGCCCGGGCGGTACCCGGGGACCGAAGAAACGTCTCAACCGCTCCCCAGCTCCTGGAGACACGGGCCGGCCTCGTCACGCAAGCCTGCCCGCTCCAGTCAAGCGGGAGCAGGACGCGTCCAGGCCGCCAACGAGCTCTCCGAGAACGGTACGTGCTGGCTGGCCAAACCTCGGAGTGTGGAGCGGGGATACCGAGGAAGGGAAACAAACGCCCTAAACGGTGACCAAGAGTCTGGACGCCGAGCCACCAGCGCTCCGGCGGGAAAGATCCTCTTTCTTCCCGTTCCGAGTCCCCGCGGACGGATGGGCGCGGGGAGATGCTGGTCGACCCGAGCGAGCAGCCAAACCCGCCCACCGGCCCCAGGCAGCCCCAACACCCCGGCAGATCCAATCTTCAGCAGGAGCAGGCGTGCCCAGGCCTCCGCAGCACCGGAGATATCGCCGCCAGTGCTGCGGGCCTCTGGAGCTCCCTTCCGCGTATGCCTGCTATATCGCAGCCCTTGTGAAGGTCGCCGAAGGAAAGAAACGCTCTGCAAGCGGCCGCCGGGGCGCACGACAACCGGTTCGAGCGTCCCCGGACGAGGCGCCGTCGCCGGCAGGCCGCAGTGGCGCCTACCGCCCGAACGCCCGAGCTCGCCGGGGGCCTGTGCCTCGGAGGGGGCTCCCCGCTCGGGACAGCACGGCGCGGAGCGGCCCAGGGCGGGCGGAGGCGGGAGGCCGCGCGGAGAGGCCCTCCCCGCGAGATTGCAAGGCCCAGCCCAACCTGAGTAAGGGAGATTCTACAGGGGCTGGGCTGTGTGAACTGCAGGCTGAAACAGTGACGGTAACACAAAGAGAGAGAGCGCGGGAGACATTTCATTCTGTAATTTCAGAGTCGCGATGCTGCTGAAGAATAAAACCCAAGGCTCAGAAGCCATAAAGGAAAGGACTGAAAATTTGACTACGTGATTGGTCTTTTAGTCTTTAGCAAGCAAAGCCAGCTGACAAGAAATGGGTGTACAGAAACAGGTGTGCAACTACACGTATAACAACAATGTTGACATCAGCATTACTTAATAACAGAATATTTAGAAAGCATGGCAAGGGACCCCTGCTTTTACATAACACAACTATCAATTTGCTTTTTGGTTTATTGCTGTTATTTAAATGAGTTAGATCTATAGGTATTGAAAGTATCTATGGCAAACCGCTAAATGAAAACAAAGTTCTAGCACTTCCAGCGTGCATATATACACACATTTACCTTTTTTAAAAATGCAGTGGAAGAATAAAGAATTAGAATAGCTAAAGCGGTTCTAACAAGCAAGAATCAAGTCTTCCCTATAGCCTGGTGTCTGGACAGAAAGACGTGCAGAAACAAAGATGGGCCACACGACGTGCTTTCCTGCCCCCTCCTCCTCTAGTCTTGGGACAGGCAGCTGCATCTCAGCCCCTCCACCTCTCTGCTCCACCAACACCCAGAGCCCCTGCGGCCAATCAGAGCTCTGACTCTGCAGGCCTGGGATCCCTGTGTCCGCAGTCTCTTCCTTCAGGTCAGGAGCCTCGAGCCCGTTTCACTTGGCTTGCCCAATCATGCGTGCCCAGAGCTGCCGGCTCTAACACACGCCTGTGTAGTCCTTCCCCTCCATCAGCTTTGAGCTGATATCCCAGGGGAAGACCATTCCCCTCACAAAACAGCTGTGAACCACGGGAACAACCGGAAGTTTGCCCCTGGACCCATTATACAAACTCTGTGCACACTCAGCTCCCAAGGACACTACCCTGTTCACCGCGCTGTTTGTGTGGCATGGCCACTGCTTACTTGAAGCATCCAGACTCACTTCTGTGGCAGGAAGAAATACGAGGCATACACACACACGCACACACACACACACACACACATATACACACACATGCGTGCACACACACACACATACAGGCACACACACACACAAACACGTACACACACACAAACACGTGCACACACATACCCAGGAGCCACTCTGGACCCCTGCTAGGGCTGGCAATGGTGGGAGCAGAAAAGAGATCATTGTTGCTACTTCTCGGGTCCCCTGCGCTGACAGACCCTGGTGGTTTTACTGATTTCACTGTGGAGAGTGCGGGCTTGGAGCGCCCTAGTCTGTAGTTTGCTCTCCAGCGCCCTGCGCTCTATTGGGCCCACTCTACCCTTTCTCCTCAACGCACACTCAGCACTAAGAAATAAGAATCGACACACATTGCATTCAATTTTCAAATTTGAACAAAGTTTAAGAACACAGAGAGAAACTGAGTTATTGTGAAGAAGGTAGTGAGAAAATTTTATACATCTGTTTTGTAGCTACCAAAATGTTCAAATATAGTCTATAAAAACTTAATATTTT
>NW_017195087.1:0-9068 GCF_001704415.2 Capra hircus
TGTTCAGCTTGACGGGGACTTGCGCCCCTCTTCCCCGAGGAGGCTCGCTTCCCTGCTGGCTGTGCACTCGCCTATCAGGCGGGGCAGGGCTCCTCAGCAGGTCTTGCCTCAGGGGCTGCTTCCCCTGAGTTGGGCTGTGGGCAGGAACCCAGACACGCAGGATCAGGCCCCAAACACCTGCACATGTCTCTGCTGGGGAGGAGAGTGCTAGGGAACCTACGTCTGTCATACACTTTCTGGGCACCCAAGGAATCAGCCTCCGTGTGTGCGGGGCTGAAAACCCAGCCAGGGGCCCTGGGAGCCTGGTGCTCTCCGTGTGGCGCTGAATCTGGGCGGCCAAGGCAAACCGCTGGAGGAGCCCTGCAGTTGCCCTTCCCTTCCCTCTGACAGAATTCTCACTGCTGGAGCCCTTGGCAGTGTGCAACCACCAGCCCCTAAGCTCTCCTTAAGGGGCCTGGGACCTAAGTGCAAAGGCAAGGCAGGATTGGAGCTGAGGCAAGAAAGGCGCCAGTGGCGACTCCCAGGCTCCTGCTGCTGCTCCTTCCTGGAGAGGCAGCCTAAAAAGCAAGGCAAGTCTGGGCAAGGCTAGCCCCCGGCAGAGCAGCCTCGCGCCAGGAACTCTGCCAGATCGGGGCTCTGAGCAGAGCTAGAGCTCTGCCGTACTGGAGGCGCACTTAGCTCCGTGCAAGCAGGGCTTTCTCTTGACGGGGCTCGGCTGCCTCCTCTTTCCCGAGGAGGCTCGCTCCCTGCTGGCTGTGCACTCGCCTATCAGGCGGGCGCAGGGCTCCTCCAGCAGGTCTTGCCTCGGGCTGCTTCCCCTGAGTTGGGCTGTGGGCAGGAACCCAGACACGCAGGATCAGGCCCCAACCACCTGCACATGTCTCTGCTGGGAGGAGAGTGCTAGGGAACCTACGTCTGTCATACACTTTCTGGGCACCAAGGAATCAGCCTCCGTGTGTGGGGGCTGCAAAACCCCAGCCAGGGGCCCTGGGACCTGGTGCTCTCGTGCGGCGCTGATCTGGGCGGCCAGAACCGCTGAAGGAGCCCTGCAGTTGCCCTTCCTTCCCTCTGACAGAGCTTCTCACTGCTGGAGCCCTTGGCAGTGTGCAACCCACCAGCCCCTAAGCCCTCCTCAAGACGCTTGGGACCTAAGTGCAAAGGCAAGGCAGGGGTAGAGCTGAAGCCAGGAAGGCGCCAGTGGCGTTTCCGAGCCTCACACAGCCTGCTCCTTCCTGGGAGGGAGCCTTAAAAGCAAGGCAAGTCTGGCAAGGCTCGCCTATGGCAGAGCATCTTGGTGCCAGGAACTCTGCCAGATCGGGCCTCTGAACAGAGCTAGAGATCTGCCGTACTGGAGTCGCACTTAGCTTCGTGCAAGCAGGGATTTCAGCTTGACGGGGACTTGCTGCCTCCTCTTCCCCCGAGGAGGCTCGCTTCCCTGCTGGCTGTGCACTCGCCTATCAGGCGGGGGCGCAGGGCTCCTCCAGCAGGTCTTGCCTCAGGGGCTGCTTCCCCTGAGTTGGGGCTGTGGGCAGGAACCCAGACACGCAGGATCAGGCCCCAAACACCTGCACATGTCTCTGCGGGAGGAGAGTGCTAGGGAACCTACGTCTGTCATACACTTTCTGGGCACCCAAGGAATCAGCCTCCGTGTGTGCGGGGCTGAAAACCCCAGCCAGGGGCCCTGGGAGCCTGGTGCTCTCCGTGTGGCGCTGAATCTGGGCGGCCAAGCAACCGCTGGAGGAGCCCTGCAGTTGCCCTTCCCTTCCCTCTGACAGAATTCTCACTGCTGGAGCCCTTGGCAGTGTGCAACCCACCAGCCCCTAAGCTCTCCTTAAGGAGGACTGGGACCTAAGTGCAAAGGCAAGGCAGGATTGGGAGCTGAGGCAAGAAAGGCGCCAGTGGCGACTCCCAGGCTCCTGCTGCCTGCTCCTTCCTGGAGAGGCAGCCTAAAAGCAAGGCAAGTCTGGGCAAGGCTAGCCCCCGGCAGAGCAGCCTCGCGCCAGGAACTCTGCCAGATCGGGGCTCTGAGCAGAGCTAGAGCTCTGCCGTACTGGAGGCGCACTTAGCTCCGTGCAAGCAGGGCTTTCAACTTGACGGGGCTGGGCTGCCTCCTCTTCTCCCCGAGGAGGCTCGCTTCCCTGCTGGCTGTGCACTCGCCTATCAGGCGGGGGCGCAGGGCTCCTCCAGCAGGTCTTGCCTCAGGGGCTCTTCCCCTGAGTTGGGGCTGTGGGCAGGAACCCCAGACACGCAGGATCAGGCCCCAACCACCTGCACATGTCTCTGCTGGGGAGGAGAGTGCTAGGGAACCTACGTCTGTCATACACTTTCTGGGCACCCAAGGAATCAGCCTCCGTGTGTGCGGGGCTGAAAACCCCAGCCAGGGGCCCTGGGGAGCCTGGTGCTCTCGTGCGGCGCTGATTCTAGGCGGCCTAGAAACCGCTGGAGGAGCCCTGCAGTTGCCCTTCCCTTCCCTCTGACAGAGCTCTCACTGCTGAAGCCCTTGCGCAGTGTGCAACCCACCACCCCCTAAGCCCTCCCCAACCACGCCTGGCACCTATGTGCAAAGGCAAGGCAGGATTGGAGCTGAGGCAAGGAAGGCCCAGTGGCGTCTCCCAGGCTCGCTCAGACAGCTCCTTCCTGGGGAGGGAGCCTAAAAGCAAGGCAAGTCTGGGCAAGGCGAGCCCCGGCCGAGCAGCCTCGCGCCAGAAACTCTGCCAGATCGGGGCTCTGAGCAGAGCTAGAGCTCTGCCGTACTGGAGGCCACTTAGCTCCGTGCAAGCAGGGCTTTCCTCTTGACTGGGCTCGGCTGCCTCCTCTTCTCCCGAGGAGGCTCGCTACACTGCTGGCTGTGCTCTCGCCTATCAGGCGGGCGCGCAGGGCTCCTCCAGCAGGTCTTGCCTCAGGGGCTGCTTCCCCTGAGTTGGGCTGTGGGCGGGAACCCAGACACGCAGGATAAGGCCCCAACCACCTGCACATGTCTCTGCTGGGGAGGAGAGTGCTAGGGAACCTACGTCTCTCACACACTTTCTAGGCACCCACGGAGTCAGCCTCTGGGAGTGTGGGGATGCAAAACCCAGCCAGGGGCCCTTGGAACCTGGTGCTCTCCGTGCGGAGCTTTGTCTGGGCGGCCAAGGAACCGCTGAAGGAGCCCTGCTTGCCCTTCGCTTCCCTCTGACAGAGCTTTCACTGCTGGAGCCCTTGGCAGTGTGCAACCCACCAGCCCCTAAGCCCTCCTCAAGGACGCTTGGGACCTAAGTGCAAAGGCAAGGCAGGTTAGAGCTGAAGCCAGGAAGGCGCCAGTGGCGTTTCCGAGCCTCACACAGCCTGCTCCTTCCTGGGAGGGAGCCTTAAAGCAAGGCAAGTCTGCGCAAGGCTCGCCTATGGCAGAGCATCCTGGTGCCAGGAACTCTGCCAGATCGGGCTCTGAACAGAGCTAGAGATCTGCCGTACTGGAGGCGCACTTAGCTTCGTAAGCAGGGATTTCAGCTTGACGGGACTTGCTGCCTCCTCTTCCCCCGAGGAGGCTCGCTTCCCTGCTGGCTGTGCACTCGCCTATCAGGCGGGGCGCGCAGGGCTCCTCCAGCAGGTCTTGCCTCAGGGCTGCTTCCCCTGAGTTGGGGCTGTGGGCAGGAACCCAGACACGCAGGATCAGGCCCCAAACACCTGCACATGTCTCTGCTGGGGAGGAGAGTGCTAGGGAACCTACGTCTGTCATACACTTTCGGCACCCAAGGAATCAGCCTCCGTGTGTGCGGGGCTGAAAACCCCAGCCAGGGGCCCTGGGAGCCTGGTGCTCTCGGTGCGGCGCTGATTCTAGGCGGCCTAGAAACCGCTGAGGAGCCCTGCAGTTGCCCTTCCCTTCCCTCTGACAGAGCTCTCACTGCTGAAGCCCTTGGCAGTGTGCAACCCACCACCCCCTAAGCCCTCCCCAACGACGCTGGCACCTATGTGCAAAGGCAAGGCAGGATTGGAGCTGAGGCAAGGAAGGCCACCAGTGGCGTCTCCCAGGCTCGCTCAGACAGCTCCTTCCTGGGGAGGAGCCTAAAAGCAAGGCAAGTCTGGGCAAGGCGAGCCCGGCCGAGCCCTCGCGCCAGAAACTCTGCCAGATCGGGCTCTGAGCAGAGCTAGAGCTCTGCCGTACTGGAGGCCCACTTAGCTCCGTGCAAGCAGGGCTTTCCTCTTGACTGGGCTCGGCTGCCTCCTCTTCTCCCGAGGAGGCTCGCTACACTGCTGGCTGTGCTCTCGCCTATATCAGGCGGGCGCGCAGGGCTCCTCCAGCAGGTCTTGCCTCAGGGGCTGCTTCCCCTGAGTTGGGCTGTGGGCGGGAACCCAGACACGCAGGATAAGGCCCCAACCACCTGCACATGTCTCTGCTGGGGAGGAGAGTGCTAGGGAACCTACGTCTCTCACACACTTTCTAGGCACCAGGAGTCAGCCTCTGGGAGTGTGGGGATGCAAAACCCAGCCAGGGGCCCTTGGAACCTGGTGCTCTCCGTGCGGAGCTTTGTCTGGGCGGCCAAGGAACCGCTGAAGGAGCCCTGCTGTTGCCCTTCGCTTCCCTCTGACAGAGCTTTCACTGCTGGAGCCCTTGGCAGTGTGCAACCACCAGCCCCTAAGCCCTCCTCAAGGACGCTTGGGACCTAAGTGCAAAGGCAAGGCAGGGGTAGAGCTGAAGCCAGGAAGGCGCCAGTGGCGTTTCCGAGCCTCACACAGCCTGCTCCTTCCTGGGGAGGGAGCCTTAAAGCAAGGCAAGTCTGCGCAAGGCTCGCCTATGGCAGAGCATCTTGGTGCCAGGAACTCTGCCAGATCGGGCCTCTGAACAGAGCTAGAGATCTGCCGTACTGGAGTCGCACTTAGCTTCGTGCAAGCAGGGATTTCAGCTTGACGGGGACTTGCTGCCTCCTCTTCCCCCGAGGAGGCTCGCTTCCCTGCTGGCTGTGCACTCGCCTATCAGGCGGGGGCGCAGGGCTCCTCCAGCAGGTCTTGCCTCAGGGGCTGCTTCCCCTGAGTTGGGGCTGTGGGCAGGAACCCAGACACGCAGGATCAGGCCCCAACACCTGCACATGTCTCTGCTGGGGAGGAGAGTGCTAGGGAACCTACGTCTGTCATACACTTTCTGGGCACCCAAGGAATCAGCCTCCGTGTGTGCGGGGCTGAAAACCCCAGCCAGGGGCCCTGGGAGCCTGGTGCTCTCCGTGTGGCGCTGATTCTAGGCGGCCTAGAAACCGCTGGAGGAGCCCTGCAGTTGCCCTTCCCTTCCCTCTGACAGAGCTCTCACTGCTGAAGCCCTTGGCAGTGTGCAACCCACCACCCCTAAGCCCTCCCAAGGACGCCTGGACCTATGTGCAAAGGCAAGGCAGGATTGGAGCTGAGGCAAGGAAGGCACCAGTGGCGTCTCCCAGGCTCCTCAGACAGCTCCTTCCTGGGAGGAGCCTAAAAGCAAGGCAAGTCTGGGCAAGGCGAGCCCCCGGCGAGCAGCCTCGCGCCAGAAACTCTGCCAGATCGGGGCTCTGAGCAGAGCTAGAGCTCTGCCGTACTGGAGGCGCACTTAGCTCCGTGCAAGCAGGGCTTTCTCTTGACTGGGCTCGGCTGCCTCCTCTTCTCCCCGAGGAGGCTCGCTACACTGCTGGCTGTGCTCTCGCCTATCAGGCGGGCGCGCAGGGCTCCTCCAGCAGGTCTTGCCTCAGGGGCTGCTTCCCCTGAGTTGGGGCTGTGGGCAGGAACCCAGACACGCAGGATCAGGCCCCAACCACCTGCACATGTCTCTGCTGGGGAGGAGAGTGCTAGGGAACCTACGTCTCTCACACACTTTCTAGGCACCCACGGAGTCAGCCTCCGGTGTGTGGGATGAAAACCCAGCCAGGGGCCCTTGGAACCTGGTGCTCTCCGTGCGGAGCTTTTCTGGGCGGCCAAGAACCGCTGAAGGAGCCCTGCTGTTGCCCTTCGCTTCCCTCTGACAGAGCTTTCACTGCTGGAGCCCTTGGCAGTGTGCAACCCACCAGCCCCTAAGCCCTCCTCAAGGACGCTTGGGACCTAAGTGCAAAGGCAAGGCAGGGGTAGAGCTGAAGCCAGGAAGGCGCCAGTGGCGTTTCCCGAGCCTCACACAGCCTGCTCCTTCCTGGGGAGGGAGCCTTAAAGCAAGGCAAGTCTGCGCAAGGCTCGCCTATGGCAGAGCATCTTGGTGCCAGGAACTCTGCCAGATCGGGCCTCTGAACAGAGCTAGAGATCTGCCGTACTGGAGTCGCACTTAGCTTCGTGGAAGCAGGGATTTCAGCTTGACGGGGACTTGCTGCCTCCTCTTCCCCCGAGGAGGCTCGCTTCCCTGCTGGCTGTGCACTCGCCTATCAGCGGGGGCGCAGGGCTCCTCCAGCAGGTCTTGCCTCAGGGGCTGCTTCCCCTGAGTTGGGGCTGTGGGCAGGAACCCAGACACGCAGGATCAGGCCCCAAACACCTGCACATGTCTCTGCTGGGGAGGAGAGTGCTAGGGAACCTACGTCTGTCATACACTTTCTGGGCACCCAAGGAATCAGCCTCCGTGTGTGCGGGGCTGAAAACCCCAGCCAGGGGACCTGGGAGCCTGGTGCTCTCCGTGTGGCGCTGAATCTGGGCGGCCAAGCAACCGCTGGAGGAGCCCTGCAGTTGCCCTTCCCTTCCCTCTGACAGAATTCTCACTGCTGGAGCCCTTGGCAGTGTGCAACCCACCAGCCCCTAAGCTCTCCTTAAGGAGGACTGGGACCTAAGTGCAAAGGCAAGGCAGGATTGGAGCTGAGGCAAGAAAGGCGCCAGTGGCGACTCCCAGGCTCCTGCTGCCTGCTCCTTCCTGGAGAGGCAGCCTAAAAGCAAGGCAAGTCTGGGCAAGGCTAGCCCCCGGCAGAGCAGCCTCGCGCCAGGAACTCTGCCAGATCGGGCTCTGAGCAGAGCTAGAGCTCTGCCGTACTGGAGGCGCACTTAGCTCCGTGCAAGCAGGGCTTTCAACTTGACGGGGCTGGGCTGCCTCCCTCTTCCCCGAGGAGGCTCGCTTCCCTGCTGGCTGTGCACTCGCCTATCAGGCGGGGGCGCAGGGCTCCTCCAGCAGGTCTTGCCTCAGGGGCTGCTTCCCCTGAGTTGGGGCTGTGGGCAGGAACCCAGACACGCAGGATCAGGCCCCAACACCTGCACATGTCTCTGCTGGGGAGGAGAGTGCTAGGGAACCTACGTCTGTCATACACTTTCTGGGCACCCAAGGAATCAGCCTCCGTGTGTGCGGGGCTGAAAACCCCAGCCAGGGGCCCTGGGAGCCTGGTGCTCTCGGTGCGGCGCTGATTCTAGGCGGCCTAGAAACCGCTGGAGGAGCCCTGCAGTTGCCCTTCCCTTCCCTCTGACAGAGCTCTCACTGCTGAAGCCCTTGGCAGTGTGTGCCCACCACCCCTAAGCCCTCCCCAACCACGCCTGGCACCTATGTGCAAAGGCAAGGCAGGATTGGAGCTGAGGCAAGGAAGGCACCAGTGGCGTCTCCCAGGCTCGCTCAGACAGCTCCTTCCTGGGGAGGGAGCCTAAAAGCAAGGCAAGTCTGGGCAAGGCGAGCCCCCGGCCGAGCAGCCTCGCGCCAGAAACTCTGCCAGATCGGGGCTCTGAGCAGAGCTAGAGCTCTGCCGTACTGGAGGCCACTTAGCTCCGTGCAAGCAGGGCTTTCCTCTTGACTGGGCTCGGCTGCCTCCTCTTCTCCCGAGGAGGCTCGCTACACTGCTGGCTGTGCTCTCGCCTATCAGGCGGGCGCGCAGGGCTCCTCCAGCAGGTCTTGCCTCAGGGGCTGCTTCCCCTGAGTTGAGGCTGTGGGCGGGAACCCAGACACGCAGGATAAGGCCCCAACCACCTGCACATGTCTCTGCTGGGGAGGAGAGTGCTAGGGAACCTACGTCTCTCACACACTTTCTAGGCACCCACGGAGTCAGCCTCTGGAGTGTGGGGATGCAAAACCCAGCCAGGGGCCCTTGGAACCTGGTGCTCTCCGTGCGGAGCTTTGTCTGGGCGGCCAAGGAACCGCTGAAGGAGCCCTGCTGTTGCCCTTCGCTTCCCTCTGACAGAGCTTTCACTGCTGGAGCCCTTGGCAGTGTGCAACCCACCAGCCCCTAAGCCCTCCTCAAGGACGCTTGGGACCTAAGTGCAAAGGCAAGGCAGGGGTAGAGCTGAAGCCAGGAAGGCGCCAGTGGCGTTTCCGAGCCTCACACAGCCTGCTCCTTCCTGGGGAGGGAGCCTTAAAGCAAGGCAAGTCTGCGCAAGGCTCGCCTATGGCAGAGCATCTTGGTGCCAGGAACTCTGCCAGATCGGGCCTCTGAACAGAGCTAGAGATCTGCCGTACTGGAGTCGCACTTAGCTTCGTGTAAGCAGGGATTTCAGCTTGACGGGGACTTGCTGCCTCCTCTTCCCCGAGGAGGCTCGCTTCCCTGCTGGCTGTGCACTCGCCTATCAGGCGGGGGCGCAGGGCTCCTCCAGCAGGTCTTGCCTCAGGGGCTGCTTCCCCTGAGTTGGGGCTGTGGGCAGGAACCCAGACACGCAGGATCAGGCCCCAAACACCTGCACATGTCTCTGCTGGGGAGGAGAGTGCTAGGGAACCTACGTCTGTCATACACTTTCTGGGCACCCAAGGAATCAGCCTCCGTGTGTGCGGGGCTGAAAACCCCAGCCAGGGGCCCTGGGAGCCTGGTGCTCTCCGTGTGGCGCTGAATCTGGGCGGCCAAGCAACCGCTGGAGGAGCCCTGCAGTTGCCCTTCCCTTCCCTCTGACAGAATTCTCACTGCTGGAGCCCTTGGCAGTGTGCAACCACCAGCCCCTAAGCTCTCCTTAAGGGACTGGGACCTAAGTGCAAAGGCAAGGCAGGATTGGAGCTGAGGCAAGAAAGGCGCCAGTGGCGACTCCCAGGCTCCTGCTGCCTGCTCCTTCCTGGAGAGGCCAGCCTAAAAGCAAGGCAAGTCTGGGCAAGGCTAGCCCCCGGCAGAGCCAGCCTCGCGCCAGGAACTCTGCCAGATCGGGGGCCTGAGCAGAGCTAGAGCTCTGCCGTACTGGAGGCGCACTTAGCTCCTGTGCAAGCA
>NW_017195088.1:0-9068 GCF_001704415.2 Capra hircus
GTGGAAAGCCTCGTGGGAAAGCCTCGAGGGAAAGCCACAGATCCCTTAATCCACGCGACGGAAGCGTGACACTGCTGCTACAGCACGGGAGGAAAGCGCACGTGCATGCCCCCTACTCGAGACGAGAACTGACTCCCCTGGGGAGACTCCAGAATACCCCAAGATGCATGTCAGCCCTGGAGAGGAATCCTCAGGTTCCGGCCCCGACTCCACACAAGGTCTTAGGCCCTGGCATCGACGGGAGAGGAATAGCGACAGGACCTTCTAGCAACTCACATGGGGACTGGCCTTTCCTGAGGTAACCAGAGTGGGTCCATGAGGTCCCGTCGTAAGTCGAGAGCACCTGCCGCAACTCGGTAAATCCAGGAGGTTCTCCCCTGCAGGTGAGATGAGGCCCGTTTCCACTGATGTGTCTCGAGGCTAATCACACGTGAACTCTGGAACTTCTAAAGAGTCTTTCACAGTCATGCTGCAACTCAAGAAGTTCCCCGACATACCCGTCTCCACTCAAGAGGAAGCACGAGGGTCCCGGCCACATCCAGAGGAGCTCCGTTTCCGGCTCGTAGCTCGAGATGAGGGATCCTTTCCTACGTGGTCGGGAAAGAATTCCCGGCATTCCCATCGCATCTCAAGAGGAGGCGCTCTCCAAAGGAAAGGGGAGAGGAACTGCAGGGTCGTGCCACCATTCCCAGAGTCCCCCGGATGTCACATTCCATTCCAGGGAAACCTGTTTTCCCTGCACTGCCTCGACATTCAAGCCGAGGATCGACTCACACCACGGTGGCACGTGGCACAGCCCTGTGGGAAGGCCTCGTGGGAAAGCCTCGTGGGAAAGCCTCGAGGGAAAAGACACAGATCCTTGATCCACGTGAAGGGAAGCGTGACACTGCTGCTTCAGCTCGGGAGGAAATCGCACGTGCATGCCCCCACTCGAGACGAGGACTGCCTCCACTAGGGAGACTCCATTAGTACCCAAGATCCATGTCAGCACTGGAGAGGAATCCTCAGGTTCCGGCACTGACTCCACACAAGGTGTTAGGCCCGGGCATCGACGGGAGAGGAATCCCGAGAGGCCCCGAGCAACACGCATGGGGACTGGCCTTTCCTGAGACCACAAGAGCGGGTCCCTGAGGTCCCCGTCGTAATTCGAGAGCACCTGCCGCAACTCGAGAAAATCCAGAAGGTTCTCCCTCCAGGAGAGATGAGGCCATTTCCGCTGAGACATCTCGAGGCTAATCACACCTAACCTCTGAAACTTCCAAAGGGTCCTTCACGTCCTTGCTGCAACTCAAGAAGTTCCCTGACATACCTGTCTCCACTCGAGAGGAAGCACGAGAGGCCTGCCCACATCCAGAGGAGCCCGTTTCCGTCTCCTAGCTCGAGAGGAGGGATCCTTTCCCTGCGTTGTCAGGAAAGATTCCCGGCGTTCCCATAGCGTCTCAAGAGGAGTCGCTCTCCCACAGGAAAGGAGAGAGGAACTCCAGGGTGGTGCCACCATTCCCAGAGTCCCCCACATGTCTCAGTCCATTTCACGGAAACCTGCTTTCCCTGCATTAACTTGGCTCTCAAGCCGAGGATCGACTCACACAACGGTGGCATGTGGGACAGCCCTTTGGGAAAGCCTCGTGGGAAAGACTCGAGGGAAAGCCCCTGATCCCTTACTCCACAAGAAGGGAAGCGAGATACTGCAGCTACAGCTCGGGAGGTAAGCGCATGTGCATGCGCCCACTCGAGACGAGGACTGACTCCCCTGGGGAGACTCCAGAAGTACCCAAGATCCATGTCAGCAAGGAGAGGAATCCTCAGGTTCCTGCACTGACTCCACACAAGGCCTTAGGCCCCGGCATCGATAGGAGTGAAATCCCAAGAGGCCCCCGAGCCACTCGCATGGGGACTGGCCTTCCTGAGGCCACCAGAGCGAGTCCCTGAGGTCCCCGTCATAAGTCGAGAGAACCTGCCACAACTCGAGAAAATCCAGGAGGTTCTTCCTCCAGACGAGATGAGCCCCATTTCCACAGAGGCGACTCGAGGCTAATCACACCTAACTCTGGACCTTCCAAAGGGCCCTTCACACCCTTGCTGCAACTCAAGAAGTTCCCTGACATACCCGTCTCCACTCGAGAGGAAGCACGAGAGTCCCGCCCACATCCAGAGGAGCCCTGTTTCCGCCTCCTAGCTCGACAGGAGGGATCCTTTCCCTGCGTGTTCGGAAAAGAATTCCCGCGTTCCCGTCACATATCAAGAGGGGGCGCTCTCCACAGGAAAGGCGAGAGGAACTCCAGGGTCGTGTCACCATTCCCAGAGTCCCCCAGATGTCTCAGTCCATTCCAGGGAAGCCTGTTTCCCCGGCACTGCCTCGACTTTCAAACCGAGGATCGACTGACACCACGGTGGCACGTGGGACATCACTGGGGGAAAGCCTCGTTGGAAAGCCTGGTGGGAAAGCGTCGTGGGAAAGCCTCATGGGAAAGCCTCGAGGGAAAGCCACAGATCCTATGATCCACGGAAGGGAAGCGTGACACTGCTGCTACAGCTCGGGAGGAAAGCGCACGTGCATACCCCCACTGGAGACGAGGACTCACTCCCCTGGGGAGACTCCCAGAAGTACCCCAAGATCCATGTCAGCACTGGAGAGGAATCCTCAAGTTCCGGCACCGAATTCACACAAGGTCGTAGGCCCCGGCATCGACGGGAGAGGAATCCCGAGAGGCCCCTGAGCAACGCGCATGTGGACTGGCCTTACTGAGTCCATCAGAGCGGGTCCTGAGGTCCTCGTCATAAGTCGAGAGCACCTGCCCCAACTCGAGAAAATCCAGGAGGTTCTCCCCTCCAGGCGAGATGAGGCCCATTTCCGCTGAGGCGTGTTTGAGGCTAATCACACCTAACCTCTGGGACTTCCAAAGGGTCCTTCACACAGTTGCTGCAACTCAAGAAGTTCTCCGACATACCCGTCTGCACTCCGAGAGGAAGCACGAGAGTCCCACCCACATCCAGAGGAGCCCCATTTCTGCCTCTTAGCTCCAGAGGTGGGATCCTTTCCGTGCGTTGTCTGGAAAGAATTCACCGAGTTTCCCGTCGCAATTCAAGAGGAGGCGCTCTCCACAGGAAAGGCGAGAGGAACTCCAGTGTCGTGCCACCATTCGCAGAGTCCCCCAGATGTCTCAGTCCATTCCAGGGAAACCTGTTTCCCTGCACTGCCTCGACTTTCAAGCCGAGGATCGACTCACACCACGGTGGCACGTGGGACAGCCCTGTGGGAAAGCTTCCTTGGGAAAGCCTCGTGTGAAAGCCTCGAGGGAAAGCCACAGATCCCCTTGATCCACGTGAAGGAAAGCGTGACATTGCTGCTACAGCTCGGGAGGAAAGCCCACATGCATGCCTCCCCTCGAGACGAGGACTGACTCCTCCGGGGAGACCTCAGAAATACCCCAAGATCCATGTCAGCACCGGAGAGGAATCCTCAGGTTCTGGCACCGACTCCACACAAGGTCTTAGGCCCCGGCATAGACGGGAGAGGAATCCCGAGAGGCCCTCGAGCAACTCGCATGGGGCCTGGCCTTTCCTGAGGGCACCAGAGCGGGTCCCTGAGGTCCCCGTCGTAAGTCGAGGGCACCTGCCACAACTCGAGAAAATCCAGGAGGTTCTACCCTCCAGGCGAGATGAGGCCCATTACCGCTGAGGCGTCTCGAGGCTAATCACACCTAACCTATGGAACTTACAAAGGGTCCTTCACGCCCTTGTTGCAACTCAAGAAGCTCCCCCCACATACCCGTCTCCACTCGAGAGGAAGCCCGAGAGTCCCGCCCACATCCAGAGGAGCCCCGTTTCCCCCTCCTAGCTCGAGAGGAGGGATCCTTTCACTAAGTGGTCGGTCAAGTATTCCCGGAGTTCCCGTCTCATCTCAAGAGGAGGCGCTCTCCACAGGAAAGGCGAGAGGAACTTCAGATTCGTGCACCCATTCCCAGAGGCCCCCAGATGTCTCAGTCCATTCCATGGAAACCTGTTTCTCCTGCACTGCCTCGACTTTCTAGCCTAGGATCGACACACAACACGGTGGCACGTGGGACAGCCTTTGGGAAAGTCTCGTGAGAAAGCCTCGTGGAAAAGACTCGTGGGAAAGCCTCGAGGGAAAGCCGCAGATGCCTTGATCCACGCGAAGGGAAGCGTGACACTGCTGCTACAGCTCGGGAGGAAAGCGCACGTGCATGCCTCCCCTCGAGACGAGCACTGACCCCCCTGGGGAGACTCCAGAAGTACCCCCATGATCCATGTCTGGCCTGGAGAGGTATCCTCAGGTTCCGGCACCGGACTCCACAAAGGACTTAGGCCCCGGCATCTATGGGAGTGGAATCCCGAGAGTCCCCTGAGCAACTCGCATGGGGACTGGCCTTTCCTGAGGCCATCAGAGCGGGTCCCTGAGGTCCCCGTCGTAAGTCGAGAGCACCTGCCGCAACTCGAGAAAATCCAGGAGGTTTTCCCCTCCAGGCGAGATGAGGCCCATTTCCGCTGAGGCGTGTCGAGACTAATCACACCTAACCTCTGGAACTTCCAAAGGGTCATTCACACCCTTGCTGCAACTCAAGAAGTTCCCCCGACATGCTGGTCTCCACTTGAGAGCAAGCACGAGAGTCCCGCTCGCATCCAGATGAGCCCCGTTTCAGCCTACTAGCTCGAGAGGAGGGATCCTTTCCCTGCGTGGTCGGGAAAGAATTCCCGGCGTTTCCCTCGCATCTCAAGAGGAGGCGCTCTCCACAGGAAAGGCGAGAGGAACTCCAGGTTCGTGCCACCATTCCCAGAGTCCCCCAGATGTCTCAGTCCATTACAGGGAAACCTGTTTTCCCTGCACTGCCTCGACTTTCAAGCCGAGCATCGACTCACACCACGGTGGCACGTGGGACAGCCCTTTGGGAAAGCCTCTTGGGAAAGCCTCGTGGGAAAACGTCGAGGGAAAGCCACAGATTCCTTGATCCACGCGAAGGGAAGCGTGACACTGCTGCTACAGTTCGGGAAGAAAGCGCACGTGCATGACCTCACTCGAGACGACGACTGGCTCCCCTGGGGAGACTCCAGAAGTACCCCAAGTTCCATGTCTGCACTGGAGAGGAATCCTCAGATACTGGCACCGACTCCACACAAGGTTTGAGGCACTGACATCGACGGGAGACGAATCCCGAGAGGCCCCCGAGCAACCTCGAATGGGGACTGGCCTTTCTTGAGGACACCAGGGCGGGTCCCTGAGGTCCCCGTCGTAAATCGAGAGCACCTGCCACAACTCGATAAAATCCAGGAGGTCTCCCCTCCAGGCGAGATGAGGCCCATTTCCGCTGAGGTGTCTCGAGGCAAATCACACCTAAACTCTGGAACTTCCAAAGGGTCCCTCACACCCTTGCTGCAACTCAAGAAGTTCCCCGACATACCCGTCTCCACTCCAGAGGAAGCACGAGAGTACCGCCCACATCCAGAGGAGCCCCGTTTCCGCCTCCTAGCTCGAGGAGGAGGATCCTTTCCCTGCGTGGTCGGGAAAGAATTCCCCGGCATATCCGAGGCAACTCAACGGGAGGTGCTCTCCACAGGAAAAGGCGAGAGGAACTCCAGGGGTCGTGCCACCATTCCCAGAGTCCCCCAGATGTCTCACTCCATTCCAGGGAAACCTGTATTCCCTGCACTGCCTCCACTTTCAAGCCGAGGATCGACTCACACCACGGTGGCACGTGGGACATCCCTGGTGGGAAAGCCTCGTAGGAAAGCCTCGTGGGAAAGCCTCGAGGGAAAGCACACAGATCCCTTGATCCACGCGAATGGAAGCGCGACACTGCTGCTACAGCTCGGAAGGAAAGCGCACGTGCATGCCCCCCACTCGAGACGAGGACTGACTCCCCTGGGGAGACTCCAGAAGAACCCCAAGATCCATGTCAGCACTGGAGAGGAATCCTCAGGTTACAGCACTGACTCCACACAAGGTCTTAGGCCCCAGCATCGACGGGAGAGGAAACCCGAGAGGCCCCCAGGAGGCCCCGAGCAACTCGCAAGGGGACTGGCCTTTCCTGAGGCGACCAGAGCGGGTCCCTGAGGTCCCGGTCGTAAGTCGAGAGCACCTGCAGCAACTCGAGAAAATCCAGGAGGTTCTCCCCTCCAGGCGAGATGAGGTCCATTTCAGCTGAGGCGTCTCGAGGCTAATCACACCTAACCTCTGGAACTTCCAAAGGGTCCTTCACACCCTTGCTGCAACTCAAGAAGTTCCCCGACATACCCGTCTCCACTCAACATGAAGCACGAGAATCCCGCCCACAACCAGAGGATCCCATTTCCGCCTCCTAGCTCGAGAGGAGGGATCCTTTCCCTGCGTGGTCGGGATAAGAAACCGGTGTTCCCATCACATCTCAAGAGGAGGCGCTCTCCACAGGAAAGGCGAGAGGAACTCCAGGGTCGTGCCACCATTCCCAGAGTCCCCCAGATGTCTCAGTCCATTCCAGGGAAACCTGTTTTCCCTGCACTGCCTCGACTTTCAAGCCGAGGATCGACTCACACCACGGTGGCACGTGGGACCCTGTGGAAAGCCTCGTGGGAAAGCCGTGGGAAAGCCTCGTGGGAAAGCCTCGAGGGAAAGCCACTGATCCTTGATCCAGGAAGACGGGACACACTGCTGCTACAGCTCGGGAGGAAAGCGCACGTGCATGCCCCCACTGAGACGAGGACTGACTCCCCTGGGGAGACTCCAGAAGTACCCAGATCCATGTCAGCACTGGAGAGGAATCCTCAGGTTCCAGCACTGACTCCACACAAGGTCTTAGGCCCGCATCGACGGAGAGGAATCCGAGAGGCCCCCGAGCAACTCGCATGGGGACTGGCCTTTCCTGAGGCCACCAGAGCGGGTCCCTGAGGTCCCCGTCGTAAGTCGAGAGCACCTGCAGCAACTCGAGAAAATCCAGGAGGTTCTCCCCTCCAGGCGAGATGAGGTCCATTTCCGCTGAGGCGTCTCGAGCTAATCACACCTAACCTCTGGAACTTCCAAAGGGTCCTTCACACGCTTGCTGCAACTCAAGAAGTTCCCGACATACCATCTCCACTCAAGAGGAAGCACGAGAGTCCCGCCCACATCCAGAGGAGCCATTCCACCTCCTAGCTGAGAGAGGGATCTTTCCTGCTTCGTCTGGAAAGAATTCCCGGCTTTCCCGTCGCATCTCAAGAGGAGGCGCTCTCAACAGGAAAGGCGAGAGGAACTCCAGGTCGTGCCACCATTCCAAGAGTCCCCAGATGTCTCAGTCCATTCCAGGGAAACCTGTTTTCCCTGCACTGCCTCGACTTTCAAGCCGAGGATCACTCACTCACATGGCATGCCCTGTGGGACAGCCCTGGGAAAGCCTGGGAAAGCCTCGAGGGAAAAGCCACAGATCCCTTGATCCCGCGAAGGGAAGTGTGACACTGCTGCTACAGCTCGAGGAAAGCGCAAGTGCATGCCCCCACTCGAGACGAGGACTGACTCCCCTGGGAGACTCCAGAAGTACCCCAAGATCCATGTCAGCACTGGAGAGGAATCCTCAGGTTCCAGCCCCGACTCCACACAAGGTCTTAGGCCCCGCATCGACGGGAGAGGAATCCGAAGGCCCCCGCAACTCCCATGGGGACTGGCCTTTCCTGAGGCCACCAGAGCGGGTCCCTGAGGTCCCCGTCGTAAGTCGAGAGCCCTGCCCAACTCTAGAAAATCCAGGAGGTTCTCCGCTCCAGGCGAGTTGAGGCCCATTTCGCTGAGGCGTCTCGAGGCTAATCACACCTAACCTCTGGAACTTCCAAGGGTCTTCACACCCTTGCTGCAACTCAAGAAGTTCCCGACATACCGTCTCCACTGGAGAGGAAGCACGAGAGTCCCCGCCACATCCAGAGGAGCCCGTTTCCGCCTCCTAGCTCGAGAGGAGGGATCCTTTCCCTGCGTGGTCGCGTAAGAATTCCCGGCGTTCCGTCGCATCTCAAGAGGAGGCGCTCTCCAACAGGAAAGGCGAGAGAACTCCAGGGTCGTGCCACCATTCCCAGAGTCCCCCAGATGTCTCAGTCCATTCCAGGGAAACCTGTTTTTCCCTGCACTGCCTCGACTTTCAAGCTGAGGATCGACTCACACCACGGTGGCACGTGGGACAGCCCTGTGGGAAAGCCCTGTGGGAAAGCCTCGAGGGAAAGCCACTGATCCCTTGATCGACTCGACGGGTATGACACTCCTGCTACAGCTCGGAGGAAAGCGCACGTGCATGCCCCCACACGAGACGAGGACTGACTGCCTTGGGAGACTCCAGAAGTACCCATGATCCATTTCAGCACTGGAGAGGAATCCTCAGTTTCCGCACCGACTCCACACAAGGTCTTAGGCCCCGCATCGATGGGAGAGGAATCCCGAGAGGCCCCCGAGCAACTCGCAAGGGGACTGGCCTTCCTGAGGCCACCAGAGCGGGTCCCTGAGGTCCCCGACGTAAGTCGATAGCACCTGCCGCAACTCGAGAAAATCCAGGAGGTTCTCCCCTCCAGGCGAGATGAGGCCCATTTCCGCTGAGGCGTCTCCAGCTAATCACACCTAACCTCTGGAACTTCCAAAGTGTTTCTTCACACCCTTGCTGCAACTCAAGAAGTTCCCCGACATACCTGTCTCCACTGGAAAGGAAGCAGGAAGTCCCGCCCACATCCAGAGGAGCCCCCCATTTTTCCGCCTCCTGCTCGAGAGGAGGGATCCTTTCCCTTCGTGCTCGGAAAAGAATTCCCGTTTCCCGTCGCATCTCAAGGGGAGGCGCTCTTCACAGGAAAAGGCGAGAGGGACTCCAGGGTCGTGCCACCATTCCCAGAGTCCCCAAGATGTCTCAGTCCATTCCAGGGAAACCTGTTTCCCTGCACTCCTCGACTTTCAAGCCGAGGATCGACTCAACCGCGGTGGCACGTGGGACAGCCCTGTGGGAAAAGCCCTGCGGGAAATCCTCGAGGAAAAGCCACAGATCCATTGATCCACGGAGGGAAGCGTGACACTGCTGCTACAGCTGGGGAGGAAAGCGCACGTGCATGCCCCCACTCGAGACGAGGACTGACTCCGC
>NW_017195089.1:0-9068 GCF_001704415.2 Capra hircus
GGAGCCCTGCAGTTGCCCTTCCTTCCCTCTGACAGAATTCTCACTGCTGGAGCCCTTGGCAGTGTGCAACCCACCAGCCCCTAAGCTCTCCTTAAGGAGGACTGGGACCTAAGTGCAAAGGCAAGGCAGGATTGGAGCTGAGGCAAGAAAGGCGCCAGTGGCGACTCCCAGGCTCCTGCTGCCTGCTCCTTCCTGGAGAGGCAGCCTAAAAGCAAGGCAAGTCTGGGCAAAGGCTAGCCCCGGCAGAGCAGCCTCGCGCCAGGAACTCTGCCAGATCGGGGCTCTGAGCAGAGCTAGAGCTCTGCCGTACTGGAGGCGCACTTAGCTCCGTGCAAGCAGGGCTTTCAACTTGACGGGGCTGGGCTGCCTCCTCTTCCCCGAGGAGGCTCGCTTCCCTGCTGGCTGTGCACTCGCCTATCAGGCGGGGGCGCAGGGCTCCTCCAGCAGGTCTTGCCTCAGGGGCTGCTTCCCCTGAGTTGGGGCTGTGGGCAGGAACCCAGACACGCAGGATCAGGCCCCAACCACCTGCACATGTCTCTGCTGGGGAGGAGAGTGCTAGGGAACCTACGTCTGTCATACACTTTCTGGGCACCCAAGGAATCAGCCTCCGTGTGTGCGGGGCTGAAAACCCCAGCCAGGGGCCCTGGGAGCCTGGTGCTCTCGGTGCGGCGCTGATTCTAGGCGGCCTAGAAACCGCTGGAGGAGCCCTGCAGTTGCCCTTCCCTTCCCTCTGACAGAGCTCTCACTGCTGAAGCCCTTGGCAGTGTGCAACCCACCACCCCCTAAGCCCTCCCCAACGACGCCTGGCACCTATGTGCAAAGGCAAGGCAGGATTGGAGCTGAGGCAAGGAAGGCACCAGTGGCGTCTCCCAGGCTCGCTCAGACAGCTCCTTCCTGGGGAGGGAGCCTAAAAGCAAGGCAAGTCTGGGCAAGGCGAGCCCCCGGCCGAGCAGCCTCGCGCCAGAAACTCTGCCAGATCGGGGCTCTGAGCAGAGCTAGAGCTCTGCCGTACTGGAGGCCCACTTAGCTCCGTGCAAGCAGGGCTTTCCTCTTGACTGGGCTCGGCTGCCTCCTCTTCTCCCGAGGAGGCTCGCTACACTGCTGGCTGTGCTCTCGCCTATCAGGCGGGCGCGCAGGGCTCCTCCAGCAGGTCTTGCCTCAGGGGCTGCTTCCCCTGAGTTGAGGCTGTGGGCGGGAACCCAGACACGCAGGATAAGGCCCCAACCACCTGCACATGTCTCTGCTGGGGAGGAGAGTGCTAGGGAACCTACGTCTCTCACACACTTTCTAGGCACCCACGGAGTCAGCCTCTGGGAGTGTGGGGATGCAAAACCCAGCCAGGGGCCCTTGGAACCTGGTGCTCTCCGTGCGGAGCTTTGTCTGGGCGGCCAAGGAACCGCTGAAGGAGCCCTGCTGTTGCCCTTCGCTTCCCTCTGACAGAGCTTTCACTGCTGGAGCCCTTGGCAGTGTGCAACCCACCAGCCCCTAAGCCCTCCTCAAGGACGCTTGGGACCTAAGTGCAAAGGCAAGGCAGGGGTAGAGCTGAAGCCAGGAAGGCGCCAGTGGCGTTTCCGAGCCTCACACAGCCTGCTCCTTCCTGGGGAGGGAGCCTTAAAGCAAGGCAAGTCTGCGCAAGGCTCGCCTATGGCAGAGCATCTTGGTGCCAGGAACTCTGCCAGATCGGGCCTCTGAACAGAGCTAGAGATCTGCCGTACTGGAGTCGCACTTAGCTTCGTGTAAGCAGGGATTTCAGCTTGACGGGGACTTGCTGCCTCCTCTTTCCCCGAGGAGGCTCGCTTCCCTGCTGGCTGTGCACTCGCCTATCAGGCGGGGGGGCGCAGGGCTCCTCCAGCAGGTCTTGCCTCAGGGGCTGCTTCCCCTGAGTTGGGGCTGTGGGCAGGAACCCAGACACGCAGGATCAGGCCCCAAACACCTGCACATGTCTCTGCTGGGGGAGGAGAGTGCTAGGGAACCTACGTCTGTCATACACTTTCTGGGCACCCAAGGAATCAGCCTCCGTGTGTGCGGGGCTGAAAACCCCAGCCAGGGGACCTGGGAGCCTGGTGCTCTCCGTGTGGCGCTGAATCTGGGCGGCCAAGCAACCGCTGGAGGAGCCCTGCAGTTGCCCTTCCCTTCCCTCTGACAGAATTCTCACTGCTGGAGCCCTTGGCAGTGTGCAACCCACCAGCCCCTAAGCTCTCCTTAAGGAGGACTGGGACCTAAGTGCAAAGGCAAGGCAGGATTGGAGCTGAGGCAAGAAAGGCGCCAGTGGCGACTCCCAGGCTCCTGCTGCCTGCTCCTTCCTGGAGAGGCAGCCTAAAAGCAAGGCAAGTCTGGGCAAGGCTAGCCCCCGGCAGAGCAGCCTCGCGCCAGGAACTCTGCCAGATCGGGGCTCTGAGCAGAGCTAGAGCTCTGCCGTACTGGAGGCGCACTTAGCTCCGTGCAAGCAGGGCTTTCAACTTGACGGGGCTGGGCTGCCTCCTCTTCCCCGAGGAGGCTCGCTTCCCTGCTGGCTGTGCACTCGCCTATCAGGCGGGGGCGCAGGGCTCCTCCAGCAGGTCTTGCCTCAGGGGCTGCTTCCCCTGAGTTGGGGCTGTGGGCAGGAACCCAGACACGCAGGATCAGGCCCCAAACACCTGCACATGTCTCTGCTGGGGAGGAGAGTGCTAGGGAACCTACGTCTGTCATACACTTTCTGGGCACCCAAGGAATCAGCCTCCGTGTGTGCGGGGCTGAAAACCCCAGCCAGGGGCCCTGGGAGCCTGGTGCTCTCGGTGCGGCGCTGATTCTAGGCGGCCTAGAAACCGCTGGAGGAGCCCTGCAGTTGCCCTTCCCTTCCCTCTGACAGAGCTCTCACTGCTGAAGCCCTTGGCAGTGTGCAACCCACCACCCCTAAGCCCTCCCCAACACGCCTGGCACCTATGTGCAAAGGCAAGGCAGGATTGGAGCTGAGGCAAGGAAGGCACCAGTGGCGTCTCCCAGGCTCGCTCAGACAGCTCCTTCCTGGGGAGGGAGCCTAAAAGCAAGGCAAGTCTGGGCAAGGCGAGCCCCCGGCCGAGCAGCCTCGCGCCAGAAACTCTGCCAGATCGGGGCTCTGAGCAGAGCTAGAGCTCTGCCGTACTGGAGGCCCACTTAGCTCCGTGCAAGCAGGGCTTTCCTCTTGACTGGGCTCGGCTGCCTCCTCTTCTCCCGAGGAGGCTCGCTACACTGCTGGCTGTGCTCTCGCCTATCAGGCGGGCGCGCAGGGCTCCTCCAGCAGGTCTTGCCTCAGGGGCTGCTTCCCCTGAGTTGGGGCTGTGGGCGGGAACCCAGACACGCAGGATAAGGCCCCAACCACCTGCACATGTCTCTGCTGGGGAGGAGAGTGCTAGGGAACCTACGTCTCTCACACACTTTCTAGGCACCCACGGAGTCAGCCTCTGGGAGTGTGGGGATGCAAAACCCAGCCAGGGGCCCTTGGAACCTGGTGCTCTCCGTGCGGAGCTTTGTCTGGGCGGCCAAGGAACCGCTGAAGGAGCCCTGCTGTTGCCCTTCGCTTCCCTCTGACAGAGCTTTCACTGCTGGAGCCCTTGGCAGTGTGCAACCCACCAGCCCCTAAGCCCTCCTCAAGGACGCTTGGGACCTAAGTGCAAAGGCAAGGCAGGGTAGAGCTGAAGCCAGGAAGGCGCCAGTGGCGTTTCCGAGCCTCACACAGCCTGCTCCTTCCTGGGAGGGAGCCTTAAAGCAAGGCAAGTCTGCGCAAGGCTCGCCTATGGCAGAGCATCTTGGTGCCAGGAACTCTGCCAGATCGGGCCTCTGAACAGAGCTAGAGATCTGCCGTACTGGAGTCGCACTTAGCTTCGTGTAAGCAGGGATTTCAGCTTGACGGGGACTTGCTGCCTCCTCTTCCCCCGAGGAGGCTCGCTTCCCTGCTGGCTGTGCACTCGCCTATCAGGCGGGGCGCAGGGCTCCTCCAGCAGGTCTTGCCTCAGGGGCTGCTTCCCCTGAGTTGGGGCTGTGGGCAGGAACCCAGACACGCAGGATCAGGCCCCAAACACCTGCACATGTCTCTGCTGGGGAGGAGAGTGCTAAGGGAACCTACGTCTGTCATACACTTTCTAGGCACCCACAGGAATCAGCCTCGCGTGTGTGCGGGCTGAAAACCCAGCCAGGGGCCCTGGGAGCCTGGTGCTCTCCGTGTGGCGCTGAGATCTGGGCGGCCAAGCAACCGCTGGAGGAGCCCTGCAGTTGCCCTTCCCTTCCCTCTGACAGAGCATCTCACTGCTGGAGCCCTTGGCAGTGTGCAACCCACCAGCCCCTAAGCTCTCCTTAAGGAGGACTGGGACCTAAGTGCAAAGGCAAGGCAGGATTGGAGCTGAGGCAAGAAAGGCGCCAGTGGCGACTCCCAGGCTCCTGCTGCCTGCTCCTTCCTGGAGAGGCAGGCCTAAAAGCAAGGCAAGTCTGGCAAGGCTAGCCCCGGCAGAGCAGCCTCGCGCCCAGGAACTCTGCCAGATCGGGGCTCTGAGCAGAGCTAGAGCTCTGCCGTACTGGAGGCGCACTTAGCTCCGTGCAAGCAGGGCTTTCAACTTGACGGGGCTGGGCTGCCTCCTCTTCCCCCGAGGAGGCTCGCTTCCCTGCTGGCTGTGCACTCGCCTATCAGGCGGGGCGCAGGGCTCCTCCAGCAGGTCTTGCCTCAGGGGCTGCTTCCCCTGAGTTGGGGCTGTGGGCAGGAACCCAGACACGCAGGATCAGGCCCCAAACACGCTGCACATGTCTCTGCTGGGGAGGAGAGTGCTAGGGAACCTACGTCTGTCATACACTTTCTGGGCACCCAAGGAATCAGCCTCCGTGTGTGCGGGGCTGAAAAACCCCAGCCAGGGGCCCTGGGAGCCTGGTGCTCTCGGTGCGGCGCTGATTCTAGGCGGCCTAGAAACCGCTGGAGGAGCCCTGCAGTTGCCCTTCCCTTCCCTCTGACAGAGCTCTCACTGCTGAAGCCCTTGGCAGTGTGCAACCCACCACCCCCTAAGCCCTCCCCAACCACGCCTGGCACCTATGTGCAAAGGCAAGGCAGGATTGGAGCTGAGGCAAGGAAGGCACCAGTGGCGTCTCCCAGGCTCGCTCAGACAGCTCCTTCCTGGGGAGGGAGCCTAAAAAGCAAGGCAAGTCTGGGCAAGGCGAGCCCCCGGCCGAGCAGCCTCGCGCCAGAAACTCTGCCAGATCGGGGGCTCTGAGCAGAGCTAGAGCTCTGCCGTACTGGAGGCCCACTTAGCTCCGTGCAAGCAGGGCTTTCCTCTTGACTGGGCTCGGCTGCCTCCTCTTCTCCCGAGGAGGCTCGCTACACTGCTGGGCTGTGCTCTCGCCTATCAGGCGGGGCGCGCAGGGCTCCTCCAGCAGGTCTTGCCTCAGGGGCTGCTTCCCCTGAGTTGAGGCTGTGGGCGGGAACCCAGACACGCAGGATAAGGCCCCAACCACCTGCACATGTCTCTGCTGGGGAGGAGAGTGCTAGGGAACCTACGTCTCTCACACACTTTCTAGGCACCCACGGAGTCAGCCTCTGGGAGTGTGGGGATGCAAAACCCAGCCAGGGGCCCTTGGAACCTGGTGCTCTCCGTGCGGAGCTTTGTCTGGGCGGCCAAGGAACCGCTGAAGGAGCCCTGCTGTTGCCCTTCGCTTCCCTCTGACAGAGCTTTTCACTGCTGGAGCCCTTGGCAGTGTGCAACCCACCAGCCCCTAAGCCCTCCTCAAGGACGCTTGGGACCTAAGTGCAAAGGCAAGGCAGGGGTAGAGCTGAAGCCAGGAAGGCGCCAGTGGCGTTTCCGAGCCTCACACAGCCTGCTCCTTCCTGGGGAGGGAGCCTTAAAGCAAGGCAAGTCTGCGCAAGGCTCGCCTATGGCAGAGCATCTTGGTGCCAGGAACTCTGCCAGATCGGGCCTCTGAACAGAGCTAGAGATCTGCCGTACTGGAGTCGCACTTAGCTTCGTGGAAGCAGGGATTTCAGCTTGACGGGGACTTGCTGCCTCCTCTTCCCCCGAGGAGGCTCGCTTCCCTGCTGGCTGTGCACTCGCCTATCAGGCGGGGGCGCAGGGCTCCTCCAGCAGGTCTTGCCTCAGGGGCTGCTTCCCCTGAGTTGGGGCTGTGGGCAGGAACCCAGACACGCAGGATCAGGCCCCAAACACCTGCACATGTCTCTGCTGGGGAGGAGAGTGCTAGGGAACCTACGTCTGTCATACACTTTCTGGGCACCCAAGGAATCAGCCTCCGTGTGTGCGGGGCTGAAAACCCCAGCCAGGGGCCCTGGGAGCCTGGTGCTCTCCGTGTGGCGCTGAATCTGGGCGGCCAAGCAACCGCTGGAGGAGCCCTGCAGTTGCCCTTCCCTTCCCTCTGACAGAATTCTCACTGCTGGAGCCCTTGGCAGTGTGCAACCCACCAGCCCCTAAGCTCTCCTTAAGGAGGACTGGGACCTAAGTGCAAAGGCAAGGCAGGATTGGAGCTGAGGCAAGAAAGGCGCCAGTGGCGACTCCCAGGCTCCTGCTGCCTGCTCCTTCCTGGAGAGGCAGCCTAAAAGCAAGGCAAGTCTGGGCAAGGCTAGCCCCCGGCAGAGCAGCCTCGCGCCAGGAACTCTGCCAGATCGGGGCTCTGAGCAGAGCTAGAGCTCTGCCGTACTGGAGGCGCACTTAGCTCCGTGCAAGCAGGGCTTTCAACTTGACGGGGCTGGGCTGCCTCCTCTTCCCCCGAGGAGGCTCGCTTCCCTGCTGGCTGTGCACTCGCCTATCAGGCGGGGGCGCAGGGCTCCTCCAGCAGGTCTTGCCTCAGGGGCTGCTTCCCCTGAGTTGGGGCTGTGGGCAGGAACCCAGACACGCAGGATCAGGCCCCAAACACCTGCACATGTCTCTGCTGGGGAGGAGAGTGCTAGGGAACCTACGTCTGTCATACACTTTCTGGGCACCCAAGGAATCAGCCTCCGTGTGTGCGGGGCTGAAAACCCCAGCCAGGGGCCCTGGGAGCCTGGTGCTCTCCGTGCGGCGCTGATTCTAGGGCGGCCTAAGAAACCGCTGGAGGAGCCCTGCAGTTGCCCTTCCCTTCCCTCTGACAGAGCTCTCACTGCTGAAGCCCTTGGCAGTGTGCAACCCACCACCCCCTAAGCCCTCCCCAACGACGCCTGGCACCTAATGTGCAAAGGCAAGGCAGGATTGGAGCTGAGGCAAGGAAGGCACCAGTGGCGTCTCCCAGGCTCGCTCAGACAGCTCCTTCCTGGGGAGGGAGCCTAAAAGCAAGGCAAGTCTGGGCAAGGCGAGCCCCCGGCCGAGCAGCCTCGCGCCAGAAACTCTGCCAGATCGGGGCTCTGAGCAGAGCTAGAGCTCTGCCGTACTGGAGGCGCCACTTAGCTCCGTGCAAGCAGGGCTTTCCTCTTGACTGGGCTCGGCTGCCTCCTCTTCTCCCGAGGAGGCTCGCTACACTGCTGGCTGTGCTCTCGCCTATCAGGCGGGGCGCGCAGGGCTCCTCCAGCAGGTCTTGCCTCAGGGGCTGCTTCCCCTGAGTTGGAGGCTGTGGGCGGGAACCCAGACACGCAGGATCAGGCCCCAAACCACCTGCACATGTCTCTGCTGGGGAGGAGAGTGCTAGGGAACCTACGTCTCTCACACACTTTCTAGGCACCCACGGAGTCAGCCTCTGGGAGTGTGGGGATGCAAAACCCAGCCAGGGGCCCTTGGAAACCTGGTGCTCTCCGTGCGGAGCTTTGTCTGGGCGGCCAAGGAACCGCTGAAGGAGCCCTGCTGTTGCCCTTCGCTTCCCTCTGACAGAGCTTTCACTGCTGGAGCCCTTGGCAGTGTGCAACCCACCAGCCCCTAAGCCCTCCTCAAGGACGCTTGGGACCTAAGTGCAAAGGCAAGGCAGGGGTAGAGCTGAAGCCAGGAAGGCGCCAGTGGCGTTTCCGAGCCTCACACAGCCTGCTCCTTCCTGGGCGAGGGAGCCTTAAAGCAAGGCAAGTCTGCGCAAGGCTCGCCTATGGCAGAGCATCTTGCGTGCCAGGAACTCTGCCAGATCGGGCCTCTGAACAGAGCTAGAGATCTGCCGTACTGGAGTCGCACTTAGCTTCGTGTGAAGCAGGGATTTCAGCCTTGACGGGGACTTGCTGCCTCCTCTTCCCCCGAGGAGGCTCGCTTCCCTGCTGGCTGTGCACTCGCCTATCAGGCGGGGGGCGCAGGGCTCCTCCAGCAGGTCTTGCCTCAGGGGCTGCTTCCCCTGAGTTGGGGCTGTGGGCAGGAAACCCAGACACGCAGGATCAGGCCCCAAACACCTGCCACATGTCTCTGCTGGGGAGGAGGAGTGCTAGGGAACCTACGTCTGTCATACACTTTCTGGGCACCCAAGGAATCAGCCTCCGTGTGTGCGGGGCTGAAAACCCCAGCCAGGGGCCCTGGGAGCCTGGTGCTCTCCGTGTGGCGCTGAATCTGGGCGGCCAAGCAACCGCTGGAGGAGCCCTGCAGTTGCCCTTCCCTTCCCTCTGACAGAATTCTCACTGCTGGAGCCCTTGGCAGTGTGCAACCACCAGCCCCTAAGCTCTCCCTAAGGAGGACTGGGACCTAAGTGCAAAGGCAAGGCAGGATTGGAGCTGAGGCAAGAAAGGCCCCAGTGGAGACTCCCAGGCACCTGCTGCCTGCTCCTTCTGGAGAGGCAGCCTAAAAGCAAGCAAGTCTGGGCAAGGCTAGCCCCCGGCAGAGCAGCCTCGCGCAGGAACTCTGCCAGATCGGGGCTCTGAGCAGAGCTAGAGCTCTGCCGTACTGGAGGCGCACTTAGCTCCGTGCAAGCAGGGCTTTCAACTTGACGGGCTGGGCTGCCTCCTCTTCCCCCGAGGAGGCTCGCTTCCCTGCTGGCTGTGCACTCGCCTATCAGGCGGGGGCGCAGGGCTCCTCCAGCAGGTCTTGCCTCAGGGGCTGCTTCCCCTGAGTTGGGGGCTGTGGGCAGGAACCCAGACACGCAGGATCAGGCCCCAACCACCTGCACATGTCTCTGCTGGGGAGGAGAGTGCTAGGGAAACCTACGTCTGTCATACACTTTCTGGGCACCCAAGGAATCAGCCTCCGTGT
>NW_017195090.1:0-9068 GCF_001704415.2 Capra hircus
CGTGCCACCATTCCCAGAAGTCCCCCAGATTTCTCAGTCCATTACAGTGGAAACCTGTTTTTCCCTGCCACTGGCCTCGACTTGTCAACGAGACATCGGACTTCCACACAACGGCTGGGCACGTGAGGACACCCCTGTGCGGAAAGCCCAGTGGAAAAAGCCTCCTTCATGGGATAGCCTCGAGGGGAAAAGCCAAAGATCCCTTGCATCCAGCGAAGGGGAAAGCGTGACACTTGCTGCCTTTACAGCTCGCTGAGAGGGAACGAGACGCACACGTCCATGGCCCTCACTCAGACTGAAAGGCACTGACTCCCCTGGGGAGGACTCCAGAATACCGCCAAGAATACAATTGTCAGCACTGGAGAGGAATCCTTCAAGGGTCGGCACCTGACTTCACACAATAGGTCTTATCCCCCGGCTCAATCGGAGGTGAGAGGAAATCCCTGAGAGGCCCTCCGAGCATTAAGTCGCATGGGACTGGGGCCTTTTTCTGAGGCACCAAGTCGCGGTCCCTGAGGAATCCCCGTGTAAGTCGACAGAGACACTTGCTGCCGCAAACTCGAGAAAATCCATGGAGTTTCCCCTCCAGGCCGAGATGAGGGCCCAGTTTCCGCTGCGAGGCTTCCGAGGCTAATCACATCTAACAATCTGCGATACTTCCAAAAGGGTCCTTTCCACAACTTGCTGGCAAACTCAAAAGGAATTCCGCGACATACCGTCATCCACTCGAGAGGAAGCAGCGGAGAGTCCCGCCCACATCCGAGAAGATCCCCTGTTGTCGCTCCATAGCTGAAGTAGGAGGCGAATCCTTTTACCTGCGGCGTTGGGAAAGAATTCCCCGCGTTTCCCGCTCAGACTCATAGGACGCGCTCTCACAGGAAAGGCGAGCAGGGAACTTCCAGGGTTCCGTGCCACACATTCCCAGAGTCCCCAGATGTCGTCAGTCCATTCCAGGCGAAATCTGTTTTCCCTGCACTTAGCTTCGGAACTTTCAAGCTGTCAGGACGACTCACACCACGGGGCACGTGGGACAGCGCTGTGTCGGAAAGCCTCAGTGGGAAAGCCTCGTGGGAAGGGGCCTCGAGGGAAAGGACGGAAAGACCTGATCCTTGATCCACGAGAAGGGAAGTGTGACACTGCTGCTACAGCTCTGCAGGAAAGACCACTTTCATGGCCCCATTTGAGACGTGGACTGACTCCCCTGGGGAGACTCCAGGAGTACCCAAGATCCATGTCAGCACTGGAGAGGAATGCTCAGATTCCGGCACCGGCACCACACCAGATCTTAGGCCCCGGCATCGACAGGAGAGGAATCCAGAAAGGCCCCGAGCAACTCGCATGGGGACTGGCCTTTCCTGAGGCCACCAGAGGGGTCCCTGACGTCCCCGTCGTATGTTGAGAGCACCGGCCGCAACTCGAGAAAATCCAGGAGTTCTCCCCTCCAGGCGAGATGAGGCCCATTTCCGCAGAGGAGTCTCGAGGTTAATCACATCTAACATCTGGAACTTCCAAAGGGTCCTTCACACCCTGGCTGCAACTCAAGAAGTTCCCCGACATACCCGTCTCCACTCGAGAGGTAGCACGATAGTCCCGCCCACATCCAGAGGAGCCCCGTTTCCACCTCCGAGCTCGAGAGGAGGGATCCTTTCCCCTGCGTGGTCGGGAAAGCATTCCCGGCGATTCCGTCTCACCTCAAGAGGAGGCGCTCTCCACAGGAAAGGCGAGAGGAACTCCAGGGTCGTGCCACCATTCCCAGAGTCCCCCAGATGTCTCAGTCCATTCCCAGGGAAAACTATTTTCCTGCACTGCCTCCACTTTCAAGCCGAGGATCGACTCACACCCACGGTGGCACTTGGAACAGCCCTGTGGGAAAAGCCTCGTGGGAAAAGCCTCGTGGGAAAGCCTCGCGGGAAAGCCACTGATCCCTTGATCCCACGCGAAGAGAAGCGCGACGCTGGTGCCACAGCTCGGAAGGAAAGCGCACGTGCATGCCCCCCATTCGAGACGAGGACTGACTCCCCTGGGGAGACTCCAGAAGTATCCCAAGATCCATGTCAGCACTGAAGAGGAAACCTCAGGTTCCAGCACTGATGCCACACAAGGTCTTAGGCCCCAGCATCGACGGGAGAGGAATCCCGAGAGGCCCCAGAGCAACTCCCATGGGGACTGGCCTTTCTTGAGGCCACCAGAGCGGGTCCCTGAGGTCCCCGTCGTAAGTCGAGAGCAAATGCCGCAACTCGAAAAATCCAGGAGGTTCTCCCCTCCCGGCGAGATGAGGCCCATTTCCGCTGAGGCGTCTCGAGGCTAATCACACCTAACCTCTGGAACTTCCAAAGGGTTTTTCACACCCTTGCTACAACTCAAGAAGATCCCCGACATACCCGTCTCCACTCGAGAGGAAGCACGAGAGTCCCGCCCACATCCAGAGGAGCCCCGTTTCTACCTCCTAGCTCAGAAGGAGGTATCGTTTCCCTGCGTGGTCGGGAAAGAATTCCCGGTGTTCCCGTCCCATCTCAAGAGGAGGCGCTCTCCACAGGAAAGGCGAGCGGAACTCCAGGGTCGTGCCACATTCCCAGAGTCCCCAGATGTCTCAGTCCATTCCAGGGAAACCTGTTTTCCCTGCACTGCGTCGACTTTCAAGCCGAGGATCGACTCACAACACGGTGGCACGAGGGACAGCCCCTGTGGGAAAGCCTCATGGGAAAGCCTCGTGGTAAAGCCTCGTGGAAAGCCTCGAGGGAAAGCCACAGATCCCTTGATCCACGCGAAGTGAAGCGCGACCCTGCTGCTACACCTCGGGAGAAAAGCGTAAGTGCATGCCCCCACTCGAGACGAGGACTGACTCCCTGGGGAGACTCCAAAAGTACCCCAAGATCCATGTCAGCACTGGAGAGGAATGCTCAGGTTCCGGCACCGACTCCACACAAGATCTTAGGCCCCGGCACCGACGGGAGAGGAATCCGCAGAGGCCCCCAAGCAACTCGCATGGGGACTTGCCTTTCCTGAGGCCACCAGAGCGGGTCCCTGAGGTCACCGTCGTAAGTCTAGAGCACCTGCCGCAACTCGAGAAAATCCAGGAGGTTCTCCCCTCCAGGCGAGATGAGGCCCATTTCCACTGAGGCGTCTCGAGGCTAATCACTCCTAACTTCTGGAACTTCCAAAGGGTCCTTCACACCCTTGCTGCAACTCAAGAAGTTCCCTAACATACCCGATTCCACTCGAGAGGAAGCACGAGAGTTCTTCCCACATCCAGAGGAGCCCCGTATCCGCTTCCTAGCTCGAGAGGAGGGATCCTTTCCATGCGTGGTCGGGAAAGAATTCCCGGCGTTCCCGTCGCATCTCAAGAGGATGCGCTCTCCACAGGAAAGGCGAGAGGAACTCCAGGGTCGTGCCACCGTTCCCAGAGTCCCCCAGATGTCTAAGTCCATTCCAGGGAAACCTGTTTTCCCTGCACTGCCTCGACTTTCAAGCCCAGGATCGACTCACACCACGGTGGCACTTGGGACAGCCCTATGGGAAAGCCTCGTGGGAAAGCCTCGTGGGAAAGCCTCGAGGGAAAGCCACCGATCCCTTGATCCACGTAAAGGAAAGCGTGACAGTGCTGCTACAGCTCGGGAGGAAAAAGCACGTGCATGCCCCCATTGGAGACGAGGACTGACTCCCCTGGGGAGACTCCAGAAGTACCCCAAGATCCATGTCAGCACTGGAGAGGAATCCTCAGGTTCAGGCACCGACTCCACACAAGGTCTTAGGCAGCGGAATCCACGAGAGAGGAATGCCAAGAGGCCCCCGAGCAACTCGCATGGGGACTGGCCTTTCCTGAGGCCACCAGAGCAGGCCCCTGAGGTCCCCGTCGTAAGTCGAGAGCACCTGCCGCAACTCGAGAAAATCCAGGAGGTTCTCCCCTCCAGGCGAGATGAGGCCCATTTCCGCTGAGGTGTCTTGAGGCTAATCACACCGAACCTCTGGAACTTCCAAAGGGTCCTTCACACCCTTGCTGCAACTCAAGACGTTCCCGGGCATACCCGTCTCCACTCGAGAGGAAGCACGAGAGTCCCGCCCACATCCAGAGGAGCCCCGTGTCCGCCTCCTTGCTCGAGCGGAGGGATCCTTTCCCTGCGTGGTCTGGAAAGAATTCCCGGTGTTCCCGTCGCATCTCAAGAGGAGGCGCTCTCCACAGGAAAGGCGAGAGGAACTCCAGGGTCGTGCCACCATTCCCAGAATCCCCCAGATATCTCAGTCCATTACAGGGAAACCTGTTTTCCCAGCACTGCCTCGACTTTCAAGCCGAGGATCGACTCACACAACGGTGGCACGTGGGACAGCCCTGTGGGAAAGCCTCATGGGAAAGCCTCCTGGGATAGCCTCGAGGGAAAGCCACAGATCCCTTGATGCATGCGAAGGGAAGCGTGACACTGCTGCTACAGCTCGGGAGGATATCGCACGTGCATGCCCTCACTCAAGACGAGGCCTGACTCCCCTGGGGAGACTCCAGAAGTACACCAAGATCCATGTCAGCACTGGAGAGGAATCCTCAGGTTCCGGCACCGACTCCACACAAGGTCTTATTCCCCGGCATCGACGGAGAGGAATCCCGAGAGGCCACCGAGCAACACGCATGGGGACTGGCCTTTCCTGAGGCCACCAGAGCGGGTCCCTGAGGTCCCCGTTGTAAGTCGAGAACACCTGCTGCAACTCGAGAAAATCCAGGAGTTTCTCCCCTCCAGGCGAGATGAGGCCCATTTCCGCTGAGGCCTCTCGAGGCTAATCACATCTAACATCTGGAACTTCCAAAGGGTCCTTCACACCCTTGCTGCAACTCAAGAAGTTCCCCGACATACCCGTCTCCACTCGAGAGGAAGCACGAGAGTCCCGCCCACATCCAGAAGATCCCCGTTTCCGCCTCATAGCTTGAGAGTAGGGATCCTTTTCCTGCGTGGTGGGGAAAGAATTCCCCGCGTTCCCGTCGCATCTCAAGTGGACGCGCTCTCGACAGGAAAGGCGAGAGGAACTCCAGGGTCGTGCCACCATTCCCAGAGTCCCCAGATGTCTCAGTCCATTCCAGGGAAATCTGTTTTCCCTGCACTGCCTCGACTTTCAAGCCGAGGATCGACTCACACCACGGTGGCACGTGGGACAGCCCTGTGGGAAAGCCTCGTGGGAAAGCCTCGTGGGAAAGCCTCGAGGGAAAGCTACAGATCCCTTGATCGCCGCGAAGGGAAGGGCGACCACTGCTGCTACAGCTCGGAAGGAAAGCCCACGTGCATGCCCCCACTCGAGACGAGGACTGACTCCCCTGGGGAGACTCCAGAAGTACACCAAGATCCATGTCAGCACTGGAGAGGAATCCTCAGGTTCCGGCAACGACTCCACACAAGGTCTTAGGCCCCGGCATCGACGTGAGAGTAATCACGAGAGGCCCCCGAGAAACTCGCATGGGGACTGGCCTTTCCTGAGGCCACCAGAGCGGGTCCCTGAGGTCCCCGTGGTAAGTCGAGAACACCTGCCGCAACTCGAGAAAATCCAGGAGTTTCTCCCCTCCAGGCGAGATGAGGCCCATTACCGCTGAGGCCTCTCGAGGCTAGTCACATCTAACATCGGGAACTTCCAAAGGGTCCTTCACACCCTTGCTGCAACTCAAGAAGTTCCCCGACATACCCGTCTCCACTCGAGAGGAAGCACGAGAGTCCCGCCCACATCCAGAGGATCCCCGTTTCCGCCTCATAGCTCGAAAGTAGGGATCCTTTTCCTGCGTGGTGGGGAAAGAATTCCCCGCGTTCCCATCGCATCTCAAGTGGACGCGCTCTCGACAGGAAAGGCGAGAGGAACTCCAGGGTCGTGCCACCATTCCCAGAGTCCCCAGATGTCTCAGTCCATTTCAGGGAAACCTGTTTTCCCTGCACTGCCTCGACTTTCAAGCCGAGGATCGACTCACACCACGGTGGCACGTGGGACAGCCCTGTGGGAAAGCCTCGTGGGAAAGCCTCGTGGAAAAGCCTCGAGGGAAAGCCACATATAACTTGATGTATCGAAGGGAAGCATGACACTGCTACTACAGCTCGGGAGGAAAGCGCACGTACATGCCACCACTAGAGACGAGGACTGACTCACCTGGGGAGACTCCAGAAGTTCCCCAAGATCCATGTCAGCACTGGAGAGGAATCCTCAGGTTCCGGCACCGACTCCACACAAGGTCTTAGGCCCCGGCATCGACGGGAGAGGAATCCCGAGAGGCCCCCGAGCAACTCGCATGGGGACTGGCCTTTCCTGAGGCCACCAGAGCGGGTCCCTGAGGTCCCCGTCGTAAGAGGAGAGCACCTGCCGCAACTCGAGAAAATCCAGGAGTTTCTCCCATCCAGGCGAGATGAGGCTCATTTCCAATGAGGCCTCTCGAGGCTAATCACATCTAACATCGGGAACTTCCAAAGGGTCCTTCACACCCTTACTGCAACTGAAGAAGTTCCCCGACATACCCGTCTCCACTCGAGAGGAAGCACGAGAGTCCCGGGCACATCCAGAGTAGCCCCGTTTCCGCCTCATAGCTATAGAGGAGGGATCCTTTCCCTGCGTGGTGGTGAAAGAATTCCCCGCGTTCCCGTCGAATCACAAGTGGAGGCGCTCTCGACAGGAAAGGCGAGAGGAACTCCAGGGTCGTGCCACCATTCCCAGAGTCCCCCAGATGTCTCAGTCCATTCCAGGGAAACCTGTTTTCCCTGCACTGCCTCGACTTTCAAGCCGAGGATCGAGACACACCACGGTGGCACGTGGGACAGCCCTGTGGGAAAGCCTCGTGGGAAAGCCTCCTTGGAAAGCCTCGAGGAAAAGCCACAGATCACTTGATCCACAGCGAAGGGAAGCGCGACACTGCTGCTACAGCTCGGGAGGAAAGCGCACTTTCATGCCCCCACTCGAGACGAGGACTGACTCCCCTGGGGAGACTCCAGAAGTACCCCAAGATCCATGTCAGCACTGGAGAGGAAAACTCAGGTTCCGGCACCGACTCCACTCGAGGTCTTAGGCCCTGGCATCGACGGGAGAGGAACCCCGATAGGCTCCCGAGCAACTCGCATGGGGACTGGCCTTTCCCGAGGCCACCAGAGCGGGTCCCTGAGGTTCCCGTCGTACGTGAGAGTACCTGCCGCCACTCGAGAAAATCCAGGAGGTTCTCGCCCTCCAGGCGAGATGAGGCCCATTTCCGCTGAGGCAGTCTTTAGGCTAATCACATCTAACCTCTGGAACTTCCAAAGGGTCCTTCATACCCTTGCTGCAACTCAAGAAGTTCCCTGACAATACCCGTCTCCACTCGAAAGGAAGCACAAGAGTCCCGCCCACATCCAGAGGAGCCCCGTTTCTGCTTCCTAGCTCGAGAGGAAGGATCCTTGTCCCTCCCTGGTCGGGAAAGAAATTCCGGTGTTCCCATCGCATCTCAAGAGGAGTGGCCTCTCCACAGGAAAAGGCGAGAGGAACTCCAGGGTCGTGCCACCATTCCCAGAGTACCCCCGATGTCTCAGTCCATTCCTGGGAAAACTGTTTTCCCTGCACTGCACGACTATCAAGCCGAGGATCCACACACAACGGTGGCACCTGGGACAGCCCTGTGGGAAAGCCTCATGGGAAAGCCTCCTGGGAAAGCCTCGAGAGAAAGCCACAGATCCCTTGAGGCACGCGAAGGGAAGCGTGACACTGCTGCTACAGCTCGGAGGAAAGCGCACGTGCATGCCCTCACTTGAGATGAGGACTGACTCACCTGGGGAGACTCCAGAAGTACCCCAAGATCCATGTCATCACTGGAGAGGAATCCTCAGGTTCGGCACCGACTCCACACAAGATCTTAGGCCCCGGCATCACCGGGAGAGGAATCCCGAGAGGCTCCCTACCAACTCACATGCGGACTGGCCTTTCCTGAGGCCACCAGAGCGGGTCCCTGAGGCGTCCCCGTCTGAAGTCGAGAGCACCTGCCGCAACTCGAGAAAAATGCAGGAGGTTTCTACCCTCCAGGCGAGATGAGCCCATTTGCGCTGAGGCGTCTGGATGCTAATCACATCTAACATCTGGAACTTCCAAAGGGTACTTCACACCCTTGCTGCAACTCAAGAAGTTCCCCGACATACCCGTCTCCACTCGAGAGGAAGCACGAGAGTCCCGCCCACATCCAGAAGAGACCCGTTTCCGACTCCTAGCTCGAGAGAGGGATCCTTTCCCTGCGTGGTGGGGAAAGAATTCCCGCGTTCCCGTCGCATCTCAAGAGAGGAGGCGCTCTCCACAGGAAAGGCGAGAGGAACTCCAGGGTCGTGCCACCATTCCCAGCGTACCCCAGATGTCTCACTCCATTCCAGGGAAACCTGTTTTCCCTTGCACTGCCTCGACTTTGAAGCCGATCCACTCACACCACGGTGGCACGTGGGACTGCCCAGTGGGTAAACGTCGTGGGAAAGCCTCCACGGAAACCACAGATCCTTGATCCACGCGAAGGGAAGCGTGACACTGCTGCTACAGCTCGGAGGAAATCGCACGTGCATGCCCCCACTCGAGACGAGGACTGACTCCCCTGGGGAGACTCCAGAAGTACCCAAGATCCATGTCAGCACTTGAGAGGAATCCTCAGGTTCTGGCACCCACTCCACACAAGGTCTTAGGCCCCGGCATCGACGGGAGAGGAACCCGAGAGGCCCCCGAGCAACACGCATGGGGACTGGCCATTCCTGAGGCCTCCAGAGCGGGTCCCTGAGGACAACGTCTTAAGTCGAGAGCACCTGCCACAACTCGAAAAATCCAGGAGGTTCCACCCTCCAGGCGAGATGAGGCCCATTTCCGCTGAGGGGTCTCGAGGCTAATCACATCTACCCTCTGGAACTTCCAAAGGGTCCTTCACACCCTTGCTGCAACTCAAGAAGTTCCCCGACATACCCGACTCCACCCGAGAGGAAGCACGAGAGTTCCGCCCACATCCAGAGGAGCTCCGTTTCCGCCTCCTTGCTCGAGAGAGGGTTCCTTTCGCTGCTGGTCGGGAAAGAATTCCCGGCGTTCCTGTCGCAACTCAAGTGGAGGCACTCTCCACAGGAAAGGCG
>NW_017195091.1:0-20529 GCF_001704415.2 Capra hircus
CTGTGGACCACAGGGGAACCATGTCTTCTGCCCTTTGTTTGCAGTCTCGGAGCCGACTGAAATGGCGATCGCAGAAAAGCCTCGCCTTTGGGGCCGAGGGTTTTACCGCTTCACCCCTTTGCATACAGCTCAGACCCGCGCGCTTTTCCCAAGCAGCCGAGTGTATTGCTTCCTACAGGCCTGGAGAGGATAACAGGCAGGAAGGCCAGGGGTCTCCAGACAGAGAAAATAAACTGCAAGTGTCAGACGTTTTTTTCTCTCTCTTAAGAGGCAGGAGGAGACCAAAGAGGGCTGCGGTTTTTTTTTCTCCATCTTGATACAAATGTAAAAGAAGGTTTCTCTGAAAATTCTGTGTTGCCATGACAACTCCTGGCTCCACCTGAATTTAACTTTTCTCAAACCTTGAACTAAGCAATGCATTGTTCTTATGGAAATGTTTGTCTTAAGGTATGTTAATGTCTTCAGGTCAGTTCCCCCTAAGGGCTCAGAAACGACTCGACAAACCGGTTTGTCTTACTCATACCTGGTTCTCTTAACCTCTGTGAATGAAACTATATATTTGCTTGGAAATCTGCCTTTCTTCAAGATTCATGTCCATCATTTTCTGGCCTGGGATGACTCATCTGCTGCCAATGTGATCTCAATGCATGCTGTGGGTGAGGGGCCTGGTGCCATTCTCTGAGACATTGTCTTTCCTTCCTTAGCAGACTGCTAGTGGCTGTATAACATCTGGCTAAAGACTAGCAGGGGGTACTCTTTCTTCCCCCTTTGAATGTCTACGTCAGCAGCTCTCTCGATCTCTTTTCTACTTGAATCAAACTTTTTCACAGAAAACCTCTGAGCCATCAAGCTTCGTCACTTGCCCTGGATTGAATTCTCCTCTGGAGGCCAAGAATGCTGGCATCTTTTGTGGTTTAGCAGCCACCTTTCAGCCTTTTGTAATTCATATTGAATCTTCATTTCAGATGGCAGATGCATTCCACGGTATTGCCAACTGAAGTCTTGTCATCGCTATGGAGTCTCTGTCCATGGCTTGAGGGTATTTTTCAGCAATCATGTATCATTTCCAGTGTGCCAGTCTTGTCATCCTCATTCCATCCATAGCAAAGTCTTTTATTAATTGTTGACGTGATTGAAGGGGAATTGTTTGTTTCAATTCCCTTTCCAGATTGTTATTTGCTGGTGTATACAGATAACACTGTGTCGTCATTCATTTGTATCCGTTTGGACAGCTTGATAGTTGTCTTTAGTTTCTTTAATTTCTCATAATTGAAGATGACCCTGGCTCATATATTTACAGTCGCACCCCTAGTCTCAGTCATTTCTTCAAAGAACTGTCCTTTTTTTAACATGACATTATTTTTGACTGTGCTGGGTCTTTATTGCTCCTTTGTCTAGTTGTAGTGAGCAGAGGCTACCTTCTAGTTGCTGTGCCATGGCTTCTCATTGCAGTGCTTTCTCTGTGTGCAGAACTTGGGCTCTGGAGCATGCAAACGTCAAGAGTTGTTCAAGGGCTTCATTGCCCCTGGCGTGTGGAATCTTCTACACAGGAATTGAACCCGTGTTCCCTGCATCGGTAGGCAGCTTCTTTACCACCAGGCCATCGGAGATGTTTCCTGTTCCCTTTTATTAGAGAAGGATATTTAAAACATACATGTAGGAGCTCAATATGCCTCAGCTGACAATACATGGAGATATATCTCCATGTATTCCAGCTCACCTTTGAACATATTCAGTTAAAGGTAATTTGTGATGATGTCTCCAACCTGATCCACCACGACATGGACATTGTAACGTTTCCTTTTGTTTATCTGGAACTTTGCCTTCCAATGGTAAGATACCTGGCTTCCACCGCTTGTCATACACAGAATTCAGTGCTTGTCCCACGTGGTTACTGAAAAAAAAAAAAACTGTCAGATTGTCTTTCAAAGGGGGCTCTGCGTGCATCGCACCAGTATCTTGAGTATGTTTTTGTATGATAGTTTACTATCAGTATACCCTCAGTGGCCAGGTGTCTATTTCAGTCGTTACCAATTATGAATGGGCTTGTTTGCTCTAGTGTTCTTGGACAATTCGAGTACAGTTTCTTTGTCAGATGTGCATTTGTTTAGGAAAAGAGTTGTATTGATTGTTGGCTGTGTTGCATCTTTGTGTGTGGGCTTTTCTCTAGTTTTGGTGAGCATGGGCCATAACGAGTGGTTTGCAGGCTTCTCACTGCAGTGTGTCCTCTTGTTGAGGCGGCACAGGCTCACGGGCTTCAGTGGCTGCGGCATGTGAACTCGGCATCGTGGCTTCCAGGATCTAGAGCACAGGCTCGGCAGTTGTGGCACACGGGCTCCATAGGATGTGGCATCTTCCCATCCTAGGGATCGCACATGCATCTCCAGCACTGGCAGGTGGATTCTTGACTATGGAACCACCAGGGCATATTTGAGATTCTAGTTTTCCACACACGTATCTAGTGAAAGAGGCCAGGATCAAGAGGCATGGCAGCTGGGAATCCTCAGCCACAGCTCTGGTGTGCTATCCAAAGCTCTGGGGGCCTTTGGTGAGCAGCTCAGCTTCCCTGGGACTGTTTCCTCCGTCAGAAATGCCCTGCTTTTGGACTGTAGCCCACCAAGCTCCTCTGTCCCTAGGATTTCTGAGACCAGTAGTACTGCAGGTGGTGCCATTTCCTTCTCTGCTGCTGCTGCCACGTCGCTTCAGTCGTGCCTGACTCTGCACGACCCCATAGACAGCAGCCTACCAGGCTCCTCTGTCCCTGGGATTCTCCAGGCAAGAACACTGGAGTGGGTTGCCATGTCCTCCTCCAGTACATGAAAGTGAAAAGTGAAAGTGAAGTCACTCAGTGAAGTCGTGTCCGACTCTTAGTGACCCCGGGGGTTGCAGCCTACCAGGCTCCTCTGTCCGTGGGATTTCTCCAGGCAATTGGTACTGGAGCGGGCTGCCATTGCCTTGTCTGATTTCCTTCTCTGCAAGATAGCGTTTGGAAGCTCTTTTCTCCTGGATATTGCTTTTGATGAAGGAAGGGGGTTCCCTTCCAGGGCTTGAGAGTGAGTTCTTGTCTGACACTGGGCAATGAGTTGTCTGAGGAGAGGAGTGCTGTCCAAGCGAGAGGCTTCATTGGGAAGGGCTGCCGGGTGGAGGCAGGAGGGTGAGGGGAAACGGAGAGAACCACTCTGTCACGTGGCTCACACTCTCAGGTTTTATGGTCATCGGGTTCATTTCTGGTTTGTCTCTTGCCAGGCATTCTGAATTGGGATCCTTCTTGGGGGCACACGCATCACTCAGCCGAGATGGATTCCAGCGAAGTGCATCCTGGGAGGTTGGTAGGACCTCTGAACTGGAGCCTCCCATCTCCTGACCTCTCCAGAATTCTGGTTGGTGGTAGCTTGTTCGTTCCTTGTTCCTTCCAGGACCTCCTGTTGTGAGATGACTCCTGCAAGTGTTTTCTTTTCTCTGTTGCCTGGCCAGGGTGGGTGGTCCGTGTTCATTTAGCCAGTTTCTTTTTGGTTCTCTCGAGTAAGGTCCTCCACAGGGTAAATGTATGAAATGATAAAGGCAATGTGTTAACTCATTTGTATTCATAATTGGGTAAGTTGGCTTGTTTTGTGTATGTTAGACCTGATCACCAGACCGAAGGTCATGTAGAACGTTTGTAGTTTTCTAAAATTTCAATAGTTTTTAAAATGGAGTTACCTTGTTGCAAAGTTTGTGTGTATGTTCATATTTTTTTAAACAGTTATTTCTTTTAGTTGATTGATCATTGCTTTACAATATTGGTTTGATTTGTCATACATCCACATGAATTGACCATAGGTGTACCTATGTCCTCTTGCTCTGGAATCTCCCTCCCACCTCGCACGCATTCCCACCTCTCTAGGTTACTACTGAGCCCAGTTTGAGTTCCCTGAATCATACAGCAAATTCCCATTGGTTGTCTATTTACAAAGGTTGGTGTACCTGCATCCATGCTGCTCTCTCCATTCATCTCACCCTCTCCCCTCTTGTTCCCCACCCTCGTCTGGTAAGTCTGTTCTCTATGTCTGCACCTCCATTGCTGCTCTGTGAACAGACTCGTCAGTACCATCCTTCTAGATTCCATGTTTTTCTCTCTTTGACTGACTTCCCTCCCCTTTATTAGAACAAACTCACATGTGTTCCTTTTTATGGCTGCATTCCATACAGGCTCTGATTGTTCCTTAGCCATGTTTTGCGGAGGGTCATGGAGCTATTCTGCTCCATTTCAGTTTGGGCTTCCAGTCTGAGTGCTCGCAGCAGAGCTGCTTCTGGGTGAGCCCTCTGAGGTCTGTGAGCGCCGGGCTGCCCGCTCTTCTCCTGTGGCCCGCAGGGGGGCGCCAAAGCCCCCTCTGACCCGCGGGCGCAGGACGCTTTGCCTTTAGGCTCTGCCCCGTGAGCAGCTGGCGGGAGCTTTGTCTCCTCAGGACCATCAGGGCTCAGGCTTCTGGATAACAGGGCTGCATCCAGGCTGAGAGGAGCAGGGTTGCCTCAGTGCCCACCAGCAGGGAGGCGCTGCAAGAGCGAAACATGAGGACGGAGTAGACGTTTCCTGTGTCCAGCTGAGGGCTGACTGGAGGTCCATCTCGGAGGACTCAGGGGGAAAGAGCTCCGTGTGCAAAGCGGTGGGTTTTCAGTTCGATTTGCGTTAGATGATGTAGAGGATGAACACTGATGTTCTTCCGTGTGAGGTGGCCGTTTTCCTGTCACTGTTTCTTGAGAAGACTGTCCTTTCCTCTTTGCTCGTTCCTGGTTTGATTTTCAGGAACTGACCATGTACATGTGGGTTCGTTTCTGGGCTCTCTATTCTCTCCTGGAGTCCATGTGTCTGTGTTCCTGCCAGTTCCTCACTGTGGTGGTCACTACAGCTCCGTGATGTAGTTTGAAGAGGGATAGGAAGATGCCTCCAGCTGTGTTCCTCTTTCTCAGAGTCTTTTTGGCCGTTTAAGGTCCTGGTCAACAGTAGCAGTCTAATATGAGGAATATTTCTATTTCTGTGAAAAATGCCATTGAATGTTATTTTGTGATTGCAGTCCGTGTATTTGTTGATGACTTTGGTTGGAATGGACCTTTTAATTCCTCATTGTTCCAGTGCATGAGCGTGGAATAGTTTTCTGTGTATTTGTGTTTTCTTTGGTTTCTTTATCAGTGCTTTCTAGTTTTCTGACTACTGGTCTTTTATGTTCTTGATTAAGTTTGTTGCTAGATGTTTTACTTTAAGTGGGAGTTTCTTAATTTTTTTTTCTGATTGTTATGAGTGTCTAGAAATGCAAGTGATTTTTGGACTGTAAATGGTAGTCTATTATATGATTGTAAATTGATCCCAAATGATTCAGCTTTACTGAAAGTAGTCTAACAACATTTTGTGAAGTGATGTGGAACGTTTTATCTGTAACATCTGTTTCTCCTGCAGTAGGTCATCCAGAGGACCCAAGACATGGTGGTTACTAAGAGACTTCCCACAGTACTTCTTCATTCCACGTGGACTCCTTCAAGGGCAGTGAGCATCGCAGCTTCCCTTGAACTTCGTCTGGGTAAGTCTTGGCCTGTATCAGAAAGCTTCCTGCCTGTCTACTCTAAATTTCTTTTGTGGTATTGACATGGTTGTTTTGAAACCTAGTATACTTTCCAGTCATTTAAAATGTACAGAAAATGCCTAGCAATGGGAACAAGTGCTAGCATTTGCCACATCATCTAAAAGACTCTATGTGTTTTATGCCAAAATGGGTACCTTCTGCAGAACCAGCACATAATCTCCAAAATCAGGAAATCATATGGTATCTACGTTATAATGTAATCCACCGCCCCACTTCCACTTTGCAATGTTCAAGTGTATGAATATATCTTTTGTTTCCATCTTCATCCTTTTTTCTTTATTTAGAGTGTTACTGAGATTTTCAGTTATTTGGACAAACTTGATGGATTGAAAGCAGACATGGTGAATAAGGGTTCTGGGTGGCCTTTTCTATGTGGATTTTTTTTTCACTGAAGATGGTTTGAATATTTATTCGTGTTGTAACATGTATGAATCCTGCATTCTTTCTCCCCCCATAGTAATGAAAAATCAATACTATGCCATTTACCATTTAGATATTTGTAAGCATACAGTGTTGTAGCAGACAACCTTTTCTTGTTTTGCAAACCAGTTTAATAATGTGCACCTTGTGCGTGCTTTGGACAAACTCAGGAAACTGAGTCAGTGACTGAAATGGCCCAAGATATCACCTTAGATTCCATCTTCATCTGAAAACAAAACAGGCACTTCCTGGTGGTCCAGTGGCTGAGACTGGACACTCCCAAAGAAGGAGGCCCAGGTTCATTTCCTGATCCAAGAACTAGATCTCCCATGCCACAACAGAGAATTTGCATGCTGTAGCTAAATATCTGGCTTGCCTCAATGAAGGTTGACCTGGCGCAGCCAAATGAAAACAGAAACAAATATTTAAAAAAATACAACCAAAGGAAAGGAAGGGTATGGTGGCTGTGCAGATTTACGGCTTAGCTTTCCCTATCGATAGAAAAGAAAAAAGAGTTTCAAAAGACTGTGTCTCATCCTTCTATCTGGCATATAGAGAGGATTCCTTTGAAATGAGATTTCTCTGGTAAATGTGACTCACAGAAGAGCTGTCTTGAACTTGGGTTTCAGAGATGATCATGTGTCCTCTAAAAAAATAAAAGTTAATTGGGTCCAACTAATCCTCATGCTGAGGTGGTATATTTTGTGGTAGCATTTGCTCCCCTTCACTTTGCATGTATCCCCATTTGTTTACACTGTCATCTACTGAAGACATCCTGATATTTGAAAGTTTGTAGTGATTACAAGTCGAGCTGTTGTATATAATCATGCGATCCTTTTTTTGTCTGGACATGTTTTCAAAGCTGTTTAGTAAGTGCTGGACATGAAGGATTCAGGTCACAGGTGAGCCTTGTTTAGCTGTGGAAAAATCCAGCTATGTTTCTCTGTGGCTTGTGGGATCTTCTGGGGTAAGGGATCGAACTAGAGTGTCTTGCATTGTCAGGCAGATTCTTTACCACTGAGCCACCGGAGAAGCTGTGCCCTACCCCCTTTTCTTGAGTTGACTGGATCTAATAGGTGTGCAGTGCTACCTCACTGTTATTTTAGTTTGTCATTTCCTAATGCTATGTGGTTTTGAGTCTTTTTGATAGGCTTATTTACTATCTTTATATTTTTGTAGGCCAGGTGTTTAGGTGTATACATATTTTATGAGATTGTTCTAGATTTTTTGGTATATTTGGAGAACAATCCTTTATCAGATATCTATTTTATAAATATAGTTTCCTGTGGCTTGTGTTTAAGTTTTGTGAATAAGGTTTTTCACCGTTTCAATTTCTAATTTTTTAAAGTTGATGTTATATGTGTTTTCTATCCTTTTTTGGATAGCCTTTAGTGTGTTGTTGTTGTTGTTAAATTTTATAAGCAGAAGTGAGGTACCGTAGATACAGTTTTAAGCTAAGCTGAGGTGCCACAGATACAGTTTTGCCTTTTGTCTGTTGAGAAGTTTGAGTGAGTTTGGTGTACACTGTAACATTATGTCTACATTCATTTGACTGGATATAGCTTCCAGTTATTTGTCTAATTGGTTTTGGAGATATGATGGGAAGTCAGTTTTTCCAAGGGAAACTGAGGTCCATGAAACATGAACTCTTTTCGATCGGTCGGAATCACTTTCTGCTATTTCTGACAGATTTGACTTGTTTGGATATCTCATATGAGCGGAATCACAGAACGTTTGTCTTTTTTTGGTCTGGTTTATTTCACTTAATCTAATGACCATAAGGTTTGTCCACATTGTCGCATTGTCAGAATTACTGACTTTGAAGGGCCGAATCAGATTCCATTGTGTGTATACCACAGTTTGTTTATGGAATTGGCTGCCATGGACACTTCGATTGCTTCTGTTTGTTTGCCAGTGTGAATCATGCTGTTGTGAGTATGACGGAAGGAGTATCCATTTTTTTCAGCCCCCTTTCCCAATCCTTTTGGGTACATAGCATGAATTGGAATCGAACTATGTATTTCTTCCACGTGTTCGTTTTGGAGTCATTTGTGTAATGTCTTGCAGAGTGGCAGCACCATTTAATGTACTTTTTTGTATGGTGGAATACCGTTCAAGCTTCTGAATATACCTTGCGTTGCATATTCAGTCTCCCACCAACGGACACTTGAATGAGTTCTACCTTTGAGCTATTGTGAATGTCACTATGAATATTTGTGTACCAGTTTTTTGTTTGAATTATTAACAAATACATTACCATATATAAAAGAAGCCACAAGGACCTACTGTACAGTTTAGGAAACTATTAAATATCTTATGATGATGTATAATGCAAGAGAATCTCCAAAGGAATATATGAAAAGCACATAATAACCATGATATTTATTGTGGCAACACTATGAGTTATCATAGCACTACTCAACGTGTATTTATACATGTCACTAAAATATTTACATCTGTAAGGATATTATAAAAAATTATATAAAAAATCAAGAATTCAAACAGAGAATAAATAAACTTCCTGTCATTGCTCGTCATCATTTATACACTCATACTACCTGTAACACTCATTGTATAAGTGCTGGACTAGCAATTGACATTCTTGTAAACCAAGAGATTGTGAAGGTGTAAGGAAATATAGCTTATTGAATTCCTTAATGAAGGATTCTAGAACTCTATGTCCATGAAGTGAATGAAATTCCGTTTTAGTGAGCCACATTCTTACTAGAGTGATGAGCCTCCACCCCACCCAACGTTAGTTCACAATGAAATCCTGCAGTCCTCTGGCCTCAATGTCTGCTTCCTGCTACCGAGAAAGAAAAGATGAGGAAGTCCTGACAAAACCGATGCTATTTTTCTTTTTCTGATTTGTATTTTATCGCAGGGCCTGGCAAAAAGAGGGCCCAACCTGTTTTTAGAGTTCCATCCCAAGGGTTCCTCCGGCATGTTCCCTATGTTGACAAACTGCTGATTATTTTCAACAAAGGACAATGATCTGCACTTGCACTATCTGTTGCTTGAGCTGGAATAGCAGGCATCCCTTGTAGTGCAGTCGTTCATGCGGAAGTAGACATCCCTGAAGCAATAGTATAAGAGGAACACATTTATCATGTAGACATCGCATCCCATGCATTTGTAATAATTTTTCAGTTATACCCATCATCATCGGAGGAACTGACTTGTCCCAGTAATAACGAGAGGACCCAGTAGAACGGTTCCTTGACTTATGAGTACTTCCTATGAGTACCCTTATGAGTCCTTCTTCCAATGTTGTTTCTCCTAGTTTGGTCATGAACAGTAGAAGCTGATGGCAGTGGTCCTTGAAATGTATGTCGATTCCCAGGTGGCGCAGTTGATCAAGAAATACTCTGCCTACCAGTGCAGGAGGTGGAAGTGATGTGGGTTTGATCCCTGGTTCAGGAAGATAACAATTCATACACATGTTTTCTGGGAACCAGTTTGATACTCATGAGTTTTTTCTTCTGTATCCAGAAAAACAAATGCTGTTCAAGGACACTGAAAGAACCCTGATTTCGAAAATCAGATCTGTATTGTGAACAATGCTTCGATATCCGTGAGTCGAAGCATAGTATTATGCCTATCATCCTTGTATTTCCCTCAGTGAAATATGTTGAGGAAAACTCTTCATTCGTGGTCTAGAGTCACGAAGAAGCTAAATAGCATTCATCCTTTACGTTGACAACTGTGAATCTAAATCTCCTGTGAATCCTATGTGACAACCACACATACCAACATGAGTTATCAGTATTATATCGAATATTTTTAGTCCTATTGTATGTCAACTAAAAAAATCAATATCTAATTGTACATGAAGTCAAGACATAAAGTCAGTGCAAATACAAAATGTTCCATCCTTTGAGAAAGGGAGAAAAACATCTCTGTGCTTAGCCTATCGCATTTTTATGGATTAGATCCTTAAGTAGTTTATTCACCACACCCTATGAATGATTCACAAGTCTTCAGAGAAGAAAGGGTCATTTCTCTTAAACAATGAGTAGTTCAACTCTTCTCAAAGCAAAGTCATAAGTGAGTCTAATTTTGCGTGAGCCCATGAAAACTCAGTGTTTTCATTATGCTTGTGCTTATGATGGGAGGAGGTCTGAGAAGGCGCTTCTGAAGGATTATTCATACCAGTCTTTCTCATATGTATGGAGTCTTTAAAGATCGAATCACCGAGGTGTTGCTTCTACACTTGTACTAGGCCGAGCAGCAACATTCCCTTTCTCCCTAAGTGCAGTAGACGTCTGTCTTCTGTCCTCTGGAGTATGTATTGCTTGAGCTCACCACAGCCTAGTAGATGGAAATCGTCAGGATATTCTGGAAAACCCTTTGGATTTCAGTCTGCTCAGGAGGTTACCACTGCTGCAAACCTCTGGATTTTACCACGCACTTTTAACAACCTCAGATGAAGGATACAAGTCAACACTCGTGACAGCCACGGGCTTCCATGGCCTATCCATGATTGTTGGCTTTGCTTTCATAATCATCCTGTTTCTTATACCAACTAAACTGTCACTGTATTTTTTCATGACCATTTTATCTTTGACGGTTTTTAGATCTATTATGGATTTTCCTATATATCTTCACTCATCGGTGAGGGTCTTCTGTTAGTAGTAGTTACGACAACTGACTTCCAGTCAGTTAGCTGTGGCAGAATAGAAAAAAGAATGACCCACTGTATATTATTCGTATTATGTATCAATATATTATTCGTTTTATTGTTTGCAGTCATCCACTTCCAAGTTTCCGAAATAAACTTTCAGAAAAATCACATCCTTTGGAATGTCCGTTTGACTGAATAGGAGCACGGAAATGCTATTCCATAAAATTGTTTACAGTTTCCATTCCATTCCTCCTGTTTGATGTAGATATTGGCCTTTGGTTCTATCACTAGCTTTGCAAGTAAAAAAATTCATTAGAGCTCATATGGTAATTTTACTGTTGGCAATAAGTTTAGCATAAAATGAACACAGAAGAGGTTACAGTAGACCAAATATGAAAGTCAGTTGAAAAGAAAACATAGTGTTGAATGTTGACAGTAGGAATATAGTTATGAAGTTCCTTTATTATTATTCTATCCTTCCCGTTTCTTTTGCAGGGGTGTTAATGTACAGATTCCAGTCCTATGGCTGGAGTGAAGAATAGTATCATGATTCTTGAGAGCAACTCTACTAAGTCTTCACGCTCATGTCACTCAAGGTTTTTTAATACCTATTATGTTAGTCGTGTTTGTAGTTTGTGAAGTCACATAAGTTGCATTCACTCAAGCAATAGTATCAAACAGCTATGGCATCAATTCTAGATGTGAATCGATATCGAATGTGAATCCATTTCACTGTGACAAGTGATTATTGCAGATATTCTATTCATGCCAGTAAGAAAGCTGTGCAGAAATAATATAATGTTTATGAAGAAAATAAGATTTGCTAATTTGTTGTATTATTCTCTTTCTTTTCAACAGATTGAATGACAACAGGCTCCACTTTTCATTCACTTGTATGACTATGAGCAGTTTGACCAAGTTGAAGAAGATGACTCGTTTGTAGTCTTCCTCATCAGCTCATTCCATCTACTGGCTTTCAAATCATTTAGTACAGAGCTCACCGTCTAGGTGTTCATCCAGTGTTTTTGTTTGCTTATCATGCAGGATCATTTTCAAAGGAAAAGTATGTGTGTATGAGTTAGAGCTCTGATCCCAAGAGTCCATGTAGAAGCTTCCCCTGAGAAGTGTATCGTTTTTGCACCAATGCTACTGAAACGTGTGAATGTGGTATACCACGCATCCCAATAAGCGTCCAGCAGCTTCACAGGCTGCTTCTTTGAAACGCCCAGTACTCATGACATTCCATTCATCTGAGGACTAAATATAGCCAACGTAGGCTGTGTTTGCCAAATAGACTTTGAAGTCTTCTTCACACAGTCCTTCATCGACGCCAGTTTTCAGATCGAAGAAACCCTTGCTCCATGAAGTGTGTGAACACATATACTCATGTTTTGTTTGCGATTTTAAAGTCATTCTTCAGTTTTGTTGGAGGAATGGTTCTGTATATGCCCCGTGGATCTGTGCATGAAAGCCCTAATAACTAATGTGAATCGACTTCACTACCAAGGGATGTTTTCATATCTATTGAGGATTTAGTTCATGTATTTCGATTTTAACTTTCTGTCTTACAGCCTTGTTTGTAGATCAAAGCTATTTGAAAGTGTCATCTGGTTTTCAATGGCTTGTGAGGTTATTCATGAGTGGTTTATAAAACCGAATGGATTGTACGTAGCCATACTTTGTTGTCATTCTATGAATTTGAAGAATGTCTGAAGAATGTCTGCAGTTATGCCTTAAAGATTCATACAATTGATGTCCAATATTTATCTCAATAGACTTGCTTTCAATTTGTAGTTTCCTATGCATATGTCTTTCTTTATGGATTTGGGTAGAAGTCGTATTGGAACACTGAAAAATCTGTGATATCAGCCGTGCTGACCTTCTTTCCGGTGGTCATCATTAAGATTTTCACGCTCACTGTCACTTTGTGCAATGCTATGGATCCTAGTGGAAACAGGTGCCGTTCATCCTACTTTTGTGAAGATTGAACTCATCGTAGAAAGTGGAATTTGTTGAAATATTTATGGTATCAATATATCCTGTGTATATAATTACCCAGATTACGGGTGCGTATCTGATTGCTAAGTTATAAAATGTATGAGATAGATGTGATCCATCAATGGCGATTGGATACGTGGTGGAGAGGTATTTTGGTGATGCAAGAGATTTAAATGATGTGATCAGAGTATTTATATCCCTTTTATGTGGATAATGGGTCTTGGATCGATGTTTGAAACATTCCAACCTTGTCTTTTGTTATGCATGGGAAGTGTCCAAAACGAAGATGATGCAGGTACGTACTTCAAGGGTAAGTATAGGGTTGAGGGCGTGACTATGAAGTGGGTTAGGGTTAGGATGTGGATAGGGTGTCGGGTGAGGGAAGGGTTAAGGTTACAGTGTGCAGAACAGCCCCCCAACTTGTTAGGGTGAGGGGTGAGGCGTGAGGGTTAGGGTTAGGGGTGAGGGTGAGGGTAAGGCTTCAAGGTGAGGGTGAGGGTAAGGGTTCAGGGTGAGGGTGTGGGTGAGGGCGAGGTAAGGGCTCGGGGTGAGGGTTCAGGGTGAAGGTGTGGGTCTCACATCTGATAAACGATTGCATTCCAAATATACCCTTCATTTCCCTCGAACAGAGCTCTCACTGTTGGAGCCCTTGGCAGTGTGGAAGCACCGGCCCCTAAGCCACCACAAGAACGCCTGGGGCCTAGGTGCAAAGGCAAGGCAGGAGCAGAGCTGAGGCCAGGAAGGTGCCAGTGGCGTCTCCCAAGCAGACTGCTCCTTCCTGGGCAGGAAGTCTAGAAGCCAGGCAAGTCTGGCAAGGCTCGCCCCAGGCAGAGCAGCCTCGCGCAAGGAACTCTGCCAGATCAGGCTCTCAGCGGAGCTGGAGCTCTGCCATACTGGAGGCGCACTCGGCTCCACCCCAGCAAGGCTTCTGGGCTGCCTCCTCTTGCTGTGCACTCGGCTTTACCTCGCCTCCTGCAGGTCTTGGCTCAGGGGTTACTTCCCCTGAGCTTGTCTGGCTCTGCTGCATTCCTCAGGCTTGAAGCCTGCTCAGCAAAGCTGAGTCTTGAAGGAGCTCTGCAGTTGGTGCTCTCTGGAGCCCACTCAGCGAAGGCCCCAAACACATGTCTCTGCTGGGGAGGAGAGTGCTAGGGAACCTACGTCTCTCACACACTTTCTAGGCACCACGGAGTCAGCCTCTGGGAGTGTGGGGATGCAAAACCCAGCCAGGGGCCCTTGGAACCTGGTGCTCTCCGTGCGGCGCTTGTCTGGGCGGCCAAGCAACCGCTGAAGGAGCCCTGCTGTTGCCCTTCGCTTCCCTCTGACAGAGCTTTCACTGCTGGAGCCCTTGGCAGTGTGCAACCCACCAGCCCCTAAGCCCTCCTCAAGGACGCTTGGGACCTAAGTGCAAAGGCAAGGCAGGGGTAGAGCTGAAGCCAGGAAGGCGCCAGTGGCGTTTCCGAGCCTCACACAGCCTGCTCCTTCCTGGGGAGGGAGCCTTAAAGCAAGGCAAGTCTGCGCAAGGCTCGCCTATGGCAGAGCATCTTTGCCAGGAACTCTGCCAGATCGGGCCTCTGAACAGAGCTAGAGATCTGCCGTACTGGAGTCGCACTTAGCTTCGTGCAAGCAGGGATTTCAGCTTGACGGGGACTTGCTGCCTCCTCTTCCCCGAGGAGGCTCGCTTCCCTGCTGGCTGTGCACTCGCCTATCAGGCGGGGGCGCAGGGCTCCTCCAGCAGGTCTTGCCTCAGGGGCTGCTTCCCCTGAGTTGGGGCTGTGGGCAGGAACCCAGACACGCAGGATCAGGCCCCAAACACCTGCACATGTCTCTGCTGGGGAGGAGAGTGCTAGGGAACCTACGTCTGTCATACACTTTCTGGGCACCCAAGGAATCAGCCTCCGTGTGTGCGGGGCTGAAAACCCCAGCCAGGGGCCCTGGGAGCCTGGTGCTCTCCGTGTGGCGCTGAATCTGGGCGGCCAAGCAACCGCTGGAGGAGCCCTGCAGTTGCCCTTCCCTTCCCTCTGACAGAATTCTCACTGCTGGAGCCCTTGGCAGTGTGCAACCCACCAGCCCCTAAGCTCTCCTTAAAGGACTGGGACCTAAGTGCAAAGGCAAGGCAGGATTGGAGCTGAGGCAAGAAAGGCGCCAGTGGCGACTCCCAGGCTCCTGCTGCCTGCTCCTTCCTGGAGAGGCAGCCTAAAAGCAAGGCAAGTCTGGGCAAGGCTAGCCCCGGCAGAGCAGCCTCGCGCCAGGAACTCTGCCAGATCGGGGCTCTGAGCAGAGCTAGAGCTCTGCCGTACTGGAGGCGCACTTAGCTCCGTGCAAGCAGGGCTTTCAACTTGACGGGGCTGGGCTGCCTCCTCTTCCCCGAGGAGGCTCGCTTCCCTGCTGGCTGTGCACTCGCCTATCAGGCGGGGGCGCAGGGCTCCTCCAGCAGGTCTTGCCTCAGGGGCTGCTTCCCCTGAGTTGGGGCTGTGGGCAGGAACCCAGACACGCAGGATCAGGCCCCAAACACCTGCACATGTCTCTGCTGGGGAGGAGAGTGCTAGGGAACCTACGTCTGTCATACACTTTCTGGGCACCCAAGGAATCAGCCTCCGTGTGTGCGGGGCTGAAAACCCCAGCCAGGGGCCCTGGGAGCCTGGTGCTCTCGGTGCGGCGCTGATTCTAGGCGGCCTAGAAACCGCTGGAGGAGCCCTGCAGTTGCCCTTCCCTTCCCTCTGACAGAGCTCTCACTGCTGAAGCCCTTGGCAGTGTGCAACCCACCACCCCTAAGCCCTCCCCAACGACGCCTGGCACCTATGTGCAAAGGCAAGGCAGGATTGGAGCTGAGGCAAGGAAGGCCAGTGGCGTCTCCCAGGCTCGCTCAGACAGCTCCTTCCTGGGGAGGGAGCCTAAAAGCAAGGCAAGTCTGGGCAAGGCGAGCCCCCGGCCGAGCAGCCTCGCGCCAGAAACTCTGCCAGATCGGGGCTCTGAGCAGAGCTAGAGCTCTGCCGTACTGGAGGCCCACTTAGCTCCGTGCAAGCAGGGCTTTCCTCTTGACTGGGCTCGGCTGCCTCCTCTTCTCCCGAGGAGGCTCGCTACACTGCTGGCTGTGCTCTCGCCTATCAGGCGGGCGCGCAGGGCTCCTCCAGCAGGTCTTGCCTCAGGGGCTGCTTCCCCTGAGTTGGGGCTGTGGGCAGGAACCCAGACACGCAGGATCAGGCCCCAAACACCTGCACATGTCTCTGCTGGGGAGGAGAGTGCTAGGGAACCTACGTCTCTCACACACTTTCTAGGCACCCACGGAGTCAGCCTCCGGTGTGGGGATGAAAACCCAGCCAGGGGCCCTGGAACCTGGTGCTCTCCGTGCGGCGCTTTGTCTGGGCGGCCAAGAACCGCTGAAGGAGCCCTGCTGTTGCCCTTCGCTTCCCTCTGACAGAGCTTTCACTGCTGGAGCCCTTGGCAGTGTGCAACCCACCAGCCCCTAAGCCCTCCTCAAGGACGCTTGGGACCTAAGTGCAAAGGCAAGGCAGGGTAGAGCTGAAGCCAGGAAGGCGCCAGTGGCGTTTCCGAGCCTCACACAGCCTGCTCCTTCCTGGGGAGGGAGCCTTAAAGCAAGGCAAGTCTGCGCAAGGCTCGCCTATGGCAGAGCATCTTGGTGCCAGGAACTCTGCCAGATCGGGCCTCTGAACAGAGCTAGAGATCTGCCGTACTGGAGTCGCACTTAGCTTCGTGTAAGCAGGGATTTCAGCTTGACGGGGACTTGCTGCCTCCTCTTCCCCCGAGGAGGCTCGCTTCCCTGCTGGCTGTGCACTCGCCTATCAGGCGGGGGCGCAGGGCTCCTCCAGCAGGTCTTGCCTCAGGGGCTGCTTCCCCTGAGTTGGGCTGTGGGCAGGAACCCAGACACGCAGGATCAGGCCCCAAACACCTGCACATGTCTCTGCTGGGGAGGAGAGTGCTAGGGAACCTACGTCTGTCATACACTTTCTGGGCACCCAAGGAATCAGCCTCCGTGTGTGCGGGGCTGAAAACCCCAGCCAGGGGACCTGGGAGCCTGGTGCTCTCCGTGTGGCGCTGAATCTGGGCGGCCAAGCAACCGCTGGAGGAGCCCTGCAGTTGCCCTTCCCTTCCCTCTGACAGAATTCTCACTGCTGGAGCCCTTGGCAGTGTGCAACCCACCAGCCCCTAAGCTCTCCTTAAGGAGGACTGGGACCTAAGTGCAAAGGCAAGGCAGGATTGGAGCTGAGGCAAGAAAGGCGCCAGTGGCGACTCCCAGGCTCCTGCTGCCTGCTCCTTCCTGGAGAGGCAGCCTAAAAGCAAGGCAAGTCTGGGCAAGGCTAGCCCCGGCAGAGCAGCCTCGCGCCAGGAACTCTGCCAGATCGGGGCTCTGAGCAGAGCTAGAGCTCTGCCGTACTGGAGGCGCACTTAGCTCCGTGCAAGCAGGGCTTTCAACTTGACGGGGCTGGGCTGCCTCCTCTTCCCCCGAGGAGGCTCGCTTCCCTGCTGGCTGTGCACTCGCCTATCAGGCGGGGGCGCAGGGCTCCTCCAGCAGGTCTTGCCTCAGGGGCTGCTTCCCCTGAGTTTGGGCTGTGGGCAGGAACCCAGACACGCAGGATCAGGCCCCAAAACACCTGCACATGTCTCTGCTGGGGAGGAGAGTGCTAGGGAACCTACGTCTGTCATACACTTTCTGGGCACCCAAGGAATCAGCCTCCGTGTGTGCGGGGCTGAAAACCCCAGCCAGGGGCCCTGGGAGCCTGGTGCTCTCGGTGCGGCGCTGATTCTAGGCGGCCTAGAAACCGCTGGAGGAGCCCTGCAGTTGCCCTTCCCTTCCCTCTGACAGAGCTCTCACTGCTGAAGCCCTTGGCAGTGTGCAACCCACCACCCCCTAAGCCCTCCCCAACGACGCCTGGCACCTATGTGCAAAGGCAAGGCAGGATTGGAGCTGAGGCAAGGAAGGCACCAGTGGCGTCTCCCAGGCTCGCTCAGACAGCTCCTTCCTGGGGAGGGAGCCTAAAAGCAAGGCAAGTCTGGGCAAGGCGAGCCCCGGCCGAGCAGCCTCGCGCCAGAAACTCTGCCAGATCGGGGCTCTGAGCAGAGCTAGAGCTCTGCCGTACTGGAGGCCACTTAGCTCCGTGCAAGCAGGGCTTTCCTCTTGACTGGGCTCGGCTGCCTCCTCTTCTCCCGAGGAGGCTCGCTACACTGCTGGCTGTGCTCTCGCCTATCAGGCGGGCGCGCAGGGCTCCTCCAGCAGGTCTTGCCTCAGGGGCTGCTTCCCCTGAGTTGGGCTGTGGGCGGGAACCCAGACACGCAGGATAAGGCCCCAACCACCTGCACATGTCTCTGCTGGGGAGGAGAGTGCTAGGGAACCTACGTCTCTCACACACTTTCTAGGCACCCACGGAGTCAGCCTCTGGGAGTGTGGGATGCAAAACCCAGCCAGGGGCCCTTGGAACCTGGTGCTCTCCGTGCGGAGCTTTGTCTGGGCGGCCAAGGAACCGCTGAAGGAGCCCTGCTGTTGCCCTTCGCTTCCCTCTGACAGAGCTTTCACTGCTGGAGCCCTTGGCAGTGTGCAACCCACCAGCCCCTAAGCCCTCCTCAAGGACGCTTGGGACCTAAGTGCAAAGGCAAGGCAGGGGTAGAGCTGAAGCCAGGAAGGCGCCAGTGGCGTTTCCGAGCCTCACACAGCCTGCTCCTTCCTGGGGAGGGAGCCTTAAAGCAAGGCAAGTCTGCGCAAGGCTCGCCTATGGCAGAGCATCTTGGTGCCAGGAACTCTGCCAGATCGGGCCTCTGAACAGAGCTAGAGATCTGCCGTACTGGAGTCGCACTTAGCTTCGTGTAAGCAGGGATTTCAGCTTGACGGGGACTTGCTGCCTCCTCTTCCCCGAGGAGGCTCGCTTCCCTGCTGGCTGTGCACTCGCCTATCAGGCGGGGGCGCAGGGCTCCTCCAGCAGGTCTTGCCTCAGGGGCTGCTTCCCCTGAGTTGGGGCTGTGGGCAGGAACCCAGACACGCAGGATCAGGCCCCAAACACCTGCACATGTCTCTGCTGGGGAGGAGAGTGCTAGGGAACCTACGTCTGTCATACACTTTCTGGGCACCCAAGGAATCAGCCTCCGTGTGTGCGGGGCTGAAAACCCCAGCCAGGGGACCTGGGAGCCTGGTGCTCTCCGTGTGGCGCTGAATCTGGGCGGCCAAGCAACCGCTGGAGGAGCCCTGCAGTTGCCCTTCCCTTCCCTCTGACAGAATTCTCACTGCTGGAGCCCTTGGCAGTGTGCAACCCACCAGCCCCTAAGCTCTCCTTAAGGAGGACTGGGACCTAAGTGCAAAGGCAAGGCAGGATTGGAGCTGAGGCAAGAAAGGCGCCAGTGGCGACTCCCAGGCTCCTGCTGCCTGCTCCTTCCTGGAGAGGCAGCCTAAAAGCAAGGCAAGTCTGGGCAAGGCTAGCCCCGGCAGAGCAGCCTCGCGCCAGGAACTCTGCCAGATCGGGGCTCTGAGCAGAGCTAGAGCTCTGCCGTACTGGAGGCGCACTTAGCTCCGTGCAAGCAGGGCTTTCAACTTGACGGGGCTGGGCTGCCTCCTCTTCCCCCGAGGAGGCTCGCTTCCCTGCTGGCTGTGCACTCGCCTATCAGGCGGGGGCGCAGGGCTCCTCCAGCAGGTCTTGCCTCAGGGGCTGCTTCCCCTGAGTTGGGGCTGTGGGCAGGAACCCAGACACGCAGGATCAGGCCCCAAACACCTGCACATGTCTCTGCTGGGGAGGAGAGTGCTAGGGAACCTACGTCTGTCATACACTTTCTGGGCACCCAAGGAATCAGCCTCCGTGTGTGGGGCTGAAAACCCCAGCCAGGGGCCCTGGGAGCCTGGTGCTCTCGGTGCGGCGCTGATTCTAGGCGGCCTAGAAACCGCTGGAGGAGCCCTGCAGTTGCCCTTCCCTTCCCTCTGACAGAGCTCTCACTGCTGAAGCCCTTGGCAGTGTGCAACCCACCACCCCCTAAGCCCTCCCCAACGACGCCTGGCACCTATGTGCAAAGGCAAGGCAGGATTGGAGCTGAGGCAAGGAAGGCACCAGTGGCGTCTCCCAGGCTCGCTCAGACAGCTCCTTCCTGGGAGGGAGCCTAAAAGCAAGGCAAGTCTGGGCAAGGCGAGCCCCCGGCCGAGCAGCCTCGCGCCAGAAACTCTGCCAGATCGGGGCTCTGAGCAGAGCTAGAGCTCTGCCGTACTGGAGGCCCACTTAGCTCCGTGCAAGCAGGGCTTTCCTCTTGACTGGGCTCGGCTGCCTCCTCTTCTCCCGAGGAGGCTCGCTACACTGCTGGCTGTGCTCTCGCCTATCAGGCGGGCGCGCAGGGCTCCTCCAGCAGGTCTTGCCTCAGGGGCTGCTTCCCCTGAGTTGAGGCTGTGGGCGGAACCCAGACACGCAGGATAAGGCCCCAACCACCTGCACATGTCTCTGCTGGGAGGAGAGTGCTAGGGAACCTACGTCTCTCACACACTTTCTAGGCACCCACGGAGTCAGCCTCTGGGAGTGTGGGGATGCAAAACCCAGCCAGGGGCCCTTGGAACCTGGTGCTCTCCGTGCGGAGCTTTGTCTGGGCGGCCAAGGAACCGCTGAAGGAGCCCTGCTGTTGCCCTTCGCTTCCCTCTGACAGAGCTTTCACTGCTGGAGCCCTTGGCAGTGTGCAACCCACCAGCCCCTAAGCCCTCCTCAAGGACGCTTGGGACCTAAGTGCAAAGGCAAGGCAGGGGTAGAGCTGAAGCCAGGAAGGCGCCAGTGGCGTTTCCGAGCCTCACACAGCCTGCTCCTTCCTGGGGAGGAGCCTTAAAGCAAGGCAAGTCTGCGCAAGGCTCGCCTATGGCAGAGCATCTTGGTGCCAGGAACTCTGCCAGATCGGGCCTCT
>NW_017195092.1:0-9068 GCF_001704415.2 Capra hircus
TTGCAGCAAGGGTGTGAAGGACCCTTTGGAAGTTCCAGCAGTTTAAGTGTGATTAACCCTCTTGTTGCCTCAGCGGAAATGGGCCTCATGTCGGCTGGAGGGGAGAACCATCCTGGATTTTTCTCGAGTTGCGGCAGGTACTCTCGACTTACGACGGGTCCTCAGGGACCCCGCTCTGGTGGCCTCAGGAAAGGCCAGTCCCCATGCGAGTTGCACGGGGCCTCTCGGGATTCCTCTCCTGTCGATGCCGGGGCCTAAGATCTTGTGTGGAGTCGGTGCCGGAACCTGAGGATTCTCTCCAGTGCTGACATGGATCTTGGGGTACTTCTGGAGTCTCCCCAGGGCAGTCAGTCCTCTACTCAAGTGGGGGCATGCACGTGCGCTTTCCTCCGAGCTGTAACAGCAGAGTCACGCTTCCCTTCGCGTGGAACAACGGATCTGTGGCTTTCCATCGAGGCTTTCCCAAGAGGCTTTCCCCGAGGCTTTCCCACAGGGTGTCCCACGTGCCACCGTGGTGTGAGTCGATCCTCGGCTTGAAAGTCGAGGCAGTGCAGGGAAAACAGGTTTCCCTGGAATGGACTGAGACATCCAGGGGACTCTGGGAATGGTGCACGACCCTGGAGTTCCTCTCACGTTTCCGGTGGAGAGCGCCTCCTCTTGAGATGCGACTGGAACGCCGGGAATTCTTTCCCGACCACGCAGGGAAAGGATCCTCCTCTCGGGCTAGGAGCTGGAATCGGGGATCCTCTGGATGGTGGCGGACTCTCGTGCATCCTCTCGAGTGCAGACGGGAATGTCGGGGAACTTCTGAGTTGCAGCAAGGGTGTGAAGGACCTTTGGAAGTTCCAGAGGTACGTGTGATTAGCCTCGAGATACCTGAGCGGAAATAGGTCTCAGCTCGCCTGGAGGGGAGAACCTCCTGGATTTCTCGAGTGGCGGCAGGTGCTCTCGACTTACGACGGGGGACCTCAGGGACCCGCTCTGGTGGCCTCAGGAAAGGCCAGTCCCCATGCGGAGTTGCTCTGGGGCCTCTCAGGATTCCTCTCCCGTTGATGCAGGGCCCTAAGACCTTGTGTGGAGTCGGTGCCCGGAACCTGAGGATTCCTCTCCAGTGCTGACATGGATCTTGGGGTACTTCTGGAGTCACCCCCAGGGGTGTCAGTCCTCGTCTCGAGTGGGGCCATGCACGTGCGCTTTCCTCCGAGTTTTAGCAGCAGTGTCACGCTTCCCTTCGCGTGGATCAAGGGATCTGTGGCTTTCCCTCCAGGCTTTCCCACGAGGTTTTCCCACGAGGCTTTCCCACAGGGCTGTCCCACGTGCCACCGTGGTGTGAGTCGATCCTCGGCTTGAAAAGTTGAGGCAGTGCAGGGAATACAGGTTTCCCTGGAATGGACTGAGACATCTGGGCGACTCTGGGAATGGTTGCACGACCCTGGAGTTCCTCTCGCCTTTCCTGTGGAGAGCGCCTCCTCTTGAGATGCGACGGGAACGCCGGGAATTCTTTCCCGACCACGCAGGGAAAGGATCCCTCCTCTCGAGCTAGGAGGCGGAAACGGGGCTCCTCTGGATGTGGGCGGGACTCTCGTGCTTCCTCTCGAGTGGAGTCAGGAATGTTGCGGAACTTCTTGAGTTCCAGCAAGGGTGTGAAGGACCCTTGGAAGTTCCAGAGTTTAGGTGTGATTAGCCTCGAGACGCCTCAGTGGAAATGGGCCTCATCTCGCCTGGAGGGGAGAACCTCCTGGATTTTCTCGAGTTGCGGCAGGTGCTCTCGACTTACGACGGGGACCTCAGGGACCCGCTCTGGTGGCCTCAGGAAAGGCCAGTCCCCTTGCGAGTTGCTCGGGGCCCTCTCGGGGGTCTCTCGGGATTCCTCTCCAGTCGATATCGGGGCCTAAGACCTTGTGTGGAGTCCGGTGCCAGACCTGAGGTTTCCTCTCCAGTTCTGACATGGATCTTGGGGTACTTCTGGAGTCTCCCCAGTGGAGTCAGTCCTCGTCTCGAGTGGGGGCATGCACGTGCGATTTCCTCCCGAGCTGTAGCCGCAGTGTCACCCTTTCCTTCACGTGGAACAAGGAATCTGTGGCATTCCCTCGAGGCTTTCCCACTAGGCTTTCGCCACAGGGCTGTCCCACGTCCCACCGTGGTGTGAGTCTATCCTCGGCTTGAAAGTCAAAACAGTGCAGAGAAAACAGGTTTCCCTGGAATGGACTGAGACATCTGGGGGAATCTGGGAATGCTGGCATGACCCCGGAGTTCCTCTCGCCTTTCCTGTGGAGAGCGCCTCCTCTTGAGTTGCGACAGGAACTCCGGGAATTCTTTCTCGAGCACGCAGGGAAAGGATCCCTCCTCTCGAGCTAGGAGGTGGAAACGGGGCTCCTCTGGATGTGGTCGGGACTCTCGTGCTTCCTCTCGAGTGGAGACGGGTATGTCAGGGAACTTCTTGAGTTGCAAAGTAAAGTGTGAAGGATCATTTGGAATTTTCCAGAGGTCAGGTGTGATTAGCCTCAGGACGCCTCAGCGGAAATGGGGCCTCATCTCGCCTGGAGGGTAGAATCTCCTGGATTTTCTCGAGTTGTGTCAGGTGCACTGGACTTACGACAGGGACCTCAGGGACGCCGCCTGTGGCATCGGTAAAGGAAATTTCCTTGCGAGTTACTCGGGGGCCTCTCGGGATTCCTCTCCCGTCGATGCCGGGGCCTAAGACCTTGTGTGGAGTCGGTGCCAGGACCTGAGCGATTCCTCTCCAGTGCTGACATGGATCTTTGGGTACTTCTGGAATCTCCCCAGGGAAGTCAATCCTCGTCTCGAGTTGGGGCATGCACGTGCCCTTTCCTCCCGAGCTGTAGCAGCAATGTCACGCTTCCCTTCGCATGGAACAAGGGATCTGGGGCATTCCCTCGAGGCTTTCCCAAAAGGCTTTCCCCCTGAGGCTTTCCCACAGGGCTGTCCCACGTGCCACCGTGTTGTGAGTCGATCCTCGGCTTGAAAGTCGAGGCAGTGCAGGGAAAACTGGTTTCCCTGGAATGGACTGAGGCATCTGGGAGGACTCTGGGAATGGTGGCACGACCCTGGAGTTCCTCTCGCCTTTCCTGTGGAGAGCGCCTCCTCTTTAGATGCGACGGGAACGCCGGGAATTCTTTCCCGACCACGCATGGAAAGGATCCAACCTCTCGAGCTAGGAGGCGGAAACGGGCTCCTCTGGATGTAGGCGGGACTCACGTGCTTCGTCTCGAGTGGAGACGGGTATGTCGGGTAACTTCTTGATTTGCAGCAAGGGTGTGAAGGGACCCGTTGGAAGTTCCAGGAGGTTAGGTGTGATTAGCCTCGAGACGCCTCTGCGGAAATGGGCCTCATCTCACCTGGAGGGGAGAACCTCTTGGATTTTCTCGAGTTGTGGCAGGTGCTCTCGACTTACGACGGGGACCTCAGGGACCCGCTTTGGTGGCCTCAGGAAAGGCCATTCCCCATGCGAGTTGCTCGGGGCCTCTCGGGATTCCTCTCCCGTCGATGCCGGGGCCTACGACCTTGTGTGGAGTCCAGTGCCGGAATCTTAGGATTCCTCTCCAGTGCTGACATGGATCTTGGGTGTATTTCTGGAGTCTCCCCAGGGGAGTCAGTCCTCGTCTCGAGTGGGGGGCAGGCACGTGCACGTGCCTCTCGAGCTGAAGCATTAGTGTCGCGCTTCCATTTCGCGTGGATCAAGGGAATCTGTGGCTTTCCCTCGAGGCTTTCCCACGAGGCTTTCCCACGACGCTTTCCCACAGGGCTGTCCCACGTGCCACCGTGGTGTGAGTCGATCCTCGGCTTGAAAGTCGAGGCAGTACAGGGAAAACAGGTTTCCCTGGAATGGACTGAGACATCCAGGGGACTCTGGGAATGGTGGCACGACCCTGGAGTTCCTCTCGCCATTCCTGTGAAGCGCGCCTCCTCTTGAGATGTGACGGGAACACCGGGAATTCTATCCCGACCACGCAGGAAAGGATCCCTCCTCTCGAGCTAGGAGGCGGAAACGGGGCTCCTCTGGATGTGGGCGGGACTCTCGTGCTTCTCTCGAGTGGAGACGGGTATGTCGGGGAACTTCTTGAGTTGCAGTAAGGGTGTGAAGGACCCTTTTGCAAGTTCCAGAGGTAAGGTGTGATTAGCCTCGAGATACCTCAGTAGAAAATGGGCCTCATCTCGGCCTGGAAGGGAGAACTCCTGGATTTTCTCGAGTTGCGGCAGGTGCTCTCGACTTACGACGGGGACTCAGGGACCCGCTCGGTGGGCCTCAGGAAAGGCCAGTCCCCATGCGAGTTGCTCTGCGGCCTCTCGGGATTCCTCTCACGTCGATGCAGGGCCTAAGACCTTGTGTGGAGTCGGTGCCGGTACCTGAGGATTCCTCTCCAGTGATGACATGGATCTTGGGGTACTTCTGAGTTTCCCCAGGGGTGTCAGTTTCATCTCAAGTGGGGCCATGCACGTGCGCTTTCCTCCCGAGCTTTATCAGCAGTGTCACGCTTCCCTTCGCGTGGATCAAGGATCTGTGGCTTTCCCTGGAGGCTTTCCCACGAGGCTTTCCCACAGGGCTGCCCCACGTGCCACTGTGGTGTGAGTCGATCCTCGGCTTGAAAGTCGAGGCAGTGCAGGGAAACCAGGTTCCCTGGAATGGACTGAGACATCTGGGGTACTCTGGCAATAGTGGCATGAACCTGGAGTTCCTCTCGCTTTTCCTGTGGAGAGCGCCTCCTCTTGAGATGCGACGGGAACGCCGCGAATTCTTTCCCACCACGCAGGGAAAGGATCCCTCCTCTCGAGCTAGGAGGTGGAAACGGGGCTCCTCTGGATGTGGTCGGGACTCTCGTGCTTCCTCTCGAGTGGAGACGGGTATATCAGGGAACTTCTTGAGTTGCAGCAAGGGTGTGAAGGACCCTTTGGAATTTCCTTAGGTAAAGTGTGATTAGCCTCGAGATACCTCAGCGGAAATGGGCCTCATGTCGCCTGGAGGGGAGAACCTCCTGGATTTTCTCGAGTTGCGGCAGTGCTCTCGACTTACGATGGGACCTCAGGGAACCGCTCTGGTGTCCTCAGGAAAGGCCAGTCCCATGCGAGTTGCTCGGGGCCTCTCGGGATTCCTCTCACGTCGATGCCAGGGCCTAAGACCTTGTGTGGAGTCGGTGCCAGAACCTGAGGATTCCTCTCCAGTGCTGACATGGATCTTGGGGTATCTGGAATCTCCCCAGGGAAGTCAGTGCTCGTCTCGAGTGGGGCATGCAAGTGCACTTTCCTCCCGAGCTGTAGCAGCAGTGTAACGCTACCCTTCCGTGGAAAAAGGGATCTGTGGCATTCCCTCGAGGCTTTCCACGAGGCTTTAGGCTTTCCCACGAGGCTTTCCCACAGGGCTGTCCACATGCCACAGTGGTGTGAGTCGATCCTCGGCTTGAAAGTCGAGGCAGTGCAGGGAAAACAGGTTTCCCTGGAATGGACTGAGACATCCAGGGGACTCTGGGGAATGGTGGCACGACCCTGGAGTTCCTCTCGCCTTTCCTGTGGAGAGCGCCTCCACTTGAGATGCGACGGGAACGCCGGGAATTCTTTCCCGACCACGCAGGGAAAGGATCCTCCTCTCGAGCTAGGAGCGGAACGGGGCTCCTCTGGATGTTGCGGGACTCTCGTGCTTCCTCTCGAGTGAGACGGGTATGTCGGGGAACTTCTTGAGTTGCAGCAAGGGTGTGAAGGACCCTTTGGAAGTTCCAGAGTAGGTGTGATTAGCCTCGAGAACCTCAGCGGAAATGGGCCTCATCTCGCCTGGAGGGGAGAACCTCCTGGATTTTCTCGAGTTGCGGCAGGTGCTCTCGACTTACGACGGGGACCTCAGGGACCCGCTCTGGTGGCCTCAGGAAAGGCCAGTCCCCATGCGAGTTGCTGGGGCCTCTCGGATTCCTCTCCCGTCGATGCCGGGGCCTAAGACCTTGTGTGGAGTCGGTGTCGGAAACTGAGGATTCCTCTGCAGTGCTGACATCGCTCTTGGGGTACTTCTGAAGTCTCCCCAGGGAGTGAGTCCTCGTCTCCAGTGGGGTTATGCACGTGAGCTTTCCTCCCGAGCTGTAGCAGCAGTGTCACGCTTACCTTCCGTGGGTCATAGGATCTATGGCATTCCCTCGAGGCTTTCCCATGAGGCTTTCCCACGACCCTTTCCCACCAGGCTTTCCAACGAGGCTTTCCCCAGTGATGTCCCACGTGCCACCGTGGTGTCATTCGATCCTCGGTTTGAAAGTCGAGGCAGTGCCAGGGAAACAGGCTTCCCTGGAATGGACTGAGACATCTGGGGGACTCTGTGAATGGTGGCACTACCCTGGAGTTCCTCTCCCCTTTCCTGTGGAGAGCGCCTCCTCTTGAGATGCCACGGAAATGCCGGGAATTCTTTCCCGACCACGCAGGGAAGGATCCCTCCTCTCCAGCTGGAGGCGGAAACGGGACTCCTCTGGATGAGGGCGGGACTCTCGTGATTCCTCTCGAGTGGAGATGGGTATGTCGGGGAACTTCTTGAGTTGCAGCAAGGGTGTGAAAGACCCTTTGTAAGTTCCAGAGGTTAGGTGTGATTAGCCTCGAGATGCCTCAGCGGAAATGGGCCTCATCTCGCCTGGAGGGGAGAACCTCCTGGAGTTTCTCGAGTTGCGGCAGGTGCTCTCGACTTACGACGGGGACCTCACGGACCCGCTATGGTGGTCTCAGGAAAGGCCAGTCCCAAGCGAGTTGCTCGGGGGCCTCTCGGATTCCTCTCCCGTCGATGCCGGGGCCTAAGGCTGCCGGGAGCCAGTGTGAGGAAGCCCGCCCGTGACAAGGTTATGAGGAAGGAAGCTGACATACGCAAGGCGTGCTCAGACTTCAGGGACCCCTCTGGAAATTTTTAAGCATGTACCCCAACAAAAATCTACCGGTTTTTGTGCTCTGCTTTTTCACTCTTCTGACCTTTTCTGGAAAAAGTCAATTCAGGGCGTTAGTCTTCTGCATTTGAAAGAGTGTTTCAATCCAAAAACCCTCTGATGGCTTTCTAGCCTGCCTGTAGAACTCGTACAGCTGCGCTTGTGATTGTTTGAGGCCTCCTGACCGCAGGAGGCACAGGAAGCTTAAAACATCCTAGGAATGCAGGAGCTTCTGAGGAGTCAGAATCTTTAGAATAGGACTGATTAAAAGTTTCATTTTTTGGGTCAATGCTTGCTGCCAAATTTTCATATCCTTTATTTTTAGATATAGTTGGTATGTGAAAAACAAGTAGTAGACCTGGTATTAGCAACATTAGATCTTTGAGTTAAGTACCTTCTTTGTTATAACCCACTGCACCTTTGTTCTATAGAGATGTAACTTTAGTGCTTTAAGGAGATGCAGATTAAAGAAAAACACTTCAGGGGAAACAAAATTAACATTCATTAAGGAAGAGAGCCAAAAAGTGTTAACAATCCTCTTGGCCAGAAGATAATGTAAATTACCTGAGACCTTTTGTATACAAAATGATATACAGAAAGAATCTGGGTTGAGAACACTACATAATTTTGTGTTATCCATTGATCTCCATGTATTATCAAAAGTATAAAAGACCTTCTGATCAATAAAGAGGAGGCCAGGGCCGGGGGCCAGTTTCTCGGACCAGCTTCTCGAACTAGTCTCTCAGCCTGGTTTCTTGGGACTCTGGCTCCCCCTGTGTCTTTCTCTCTCTCTTTCTTCTTCTCTACCTTTCCTTCTCTCTGCTCTTTACTATAACTTCAGGCTGAATCTCCACCTGGAGTGCGGAGGCTCGCCAGGTCTACTTACTTGGCCTGGCTGTTAAGACCCGCACGAAAGGGAGCTTAAGGCGAGGCACCCTTAGATATTCAAGCGGCGCCGGTGGCCCAAAGTAGGTGGTGCAAATTCCTTGTCTGGAATTTTATTGGCCGTCCGCGTAAACCAAGCTATTCAGCACTCTTCCTCCACTTAATCTTCTTACTACACTATAGTTTCCTAATGTAATCTTACATTAATAAATAAAAAAGGCTTTCCACGCCAACGCCGTCCACCCTTCGAATTCCCTGGATCCACCGGGCTGGACCCGGCATAAGACTTTGTGTGGAGTCGGTGCCGGAACCTGAGGATTCCTCTCCAGTGCTGACATGGATCTTGGGGGTACTTCTGGAGTCTCCCCAGGGGAGTCAGTCCTCGTCTCGAGTGGGGGCATGCACGTGCGCTTTCCTCCCGAGCTGTAGTAGCAGTGTCACGCTTCCCTTCGCGAGGATCAAGGGATCTGTGGCTTTCCCACGAGGCTTTCCCACAGGGCTGTCCCATATGCCACCGTGGTGTGAGTCGATCCTCGGCTTGAAAGTCGAGGCAGCGCAGGGAAAACAGGTTTCCCTGGAATGGACTGAGACATCTTGGGGACTCTGGGAATGGGCCTGATCCTGGAGTTCTTCTCGCCTTTCCTGTGGAGAGCGCCTCCTCTTGAGATGCAACGGGAACGCTAGGAATTCTTTCCCGACCACGCAGGGAAAGGATCCCTCCTCTCGAGCTAGCAGGCGGAAACGGGGCCCCTCTGGATGTGGGCGGGACTCTCGTGCTTCCTCTCGAGTGAGACGGGTATGTCGGGAACTTCTTGAGTTGCAGCAAGGGTGTGAAAGACCCTTTGGAAGTTCCAGAGTTTAAAGTGTGATTACCCCCTACTTGCCTCAGCGGAAATGGGCGTCATATCGTCTGGAGGGGAGAACCTCCTGGATTTTCTCGAGTTGCGGCAGGTGCTCTCGACTTACGAAGGGGCCTCAGGGATCCGTTCTGGTGGCCTCAGGAAAGGCCAGTCCCCATGGGAGTTGCTCGGGGGCCTCTCGGGATTCCTCTTCCGTCGATCCTGGGGCCTAAGACCTTGTGTGGACTCAGTGCCGGAACCTGAGGATTCCTCTCCAGTGCAGACATGGATCTTTTGGTACTTCTGGATTCTCCCCAGGGCAGTCAGTCCTCGTCTCGTTTAGGGGCATGGACGTGCCGCTTTCCTCCCGAGCCTGTAGCAGCAGTGTCGCACTTCCCTTCACGTGGATCAAGGATCTGTGTCTTTCCCTCGAGGCTTTTCC
>NW_017195093.1:0-9067 GCF_001704415.2 Capra hircus
CCACTCGAGACGAGGACTGACTCCCCTGGGAGACTCTGGAAGTACCCAAGATCCATGTCAGCACTGGAGAGGAACTCCGGTTTCAGGACCGAATCCACACATGTTCTTAGGCCCGGGCATCGACGGGAGAGGAATCCCGAGAGGCCCGGAGCAACTCGCATGGGGACTGGCCTTTCCTGAGGCCACCAGAACGGGTCCCTGAGGTCCCCGTCGTAAGTCGAGAGCACATGCCCGCAACTCGAGAAAATCCAGGAGGTTCTCCCCTCCAGGCGAGATGAGGCCCTTTTCCGCTGAGCGGTTCCGAGGCTAATCACACCTAACCTCTGGAACTTCCAAAGGGTCTTCACACCCTTGCTGCAACTCAAGAAGTTCCCCGACATACCTGACTCCACTCGAGAGGAAGCACGAGAGTCCCGCCCACATCCAGAGGAGCCCGTTTCCGCCTCGTAGCTCGAGATGAGGGATCCTTTCCTGCATGTTCTGGAAAGAATTCCGGCGTTCCCGTCGCATCTCAAGAGGAGGCGCTCTCCACAGGAAAGGCGAGAGGAACTCCAGGGTCGTCCCACCATTCCAAGAGTCCCCCAGATATCTCAGTCTGCCGGGGTCCAGCCCCCGCTGGATCCAGGGAATTCGACGGATGGATGGCGTTGAGGTGGAAAGACTTGTTTATTTATTAATGTAAGATTAGAGTAAGAAACTATAGTGTATTAAGAAGATTAAGTGGAGGAAGTGGGCTGAATAGCTTGGTTTACGCGGAAGGCCAATAAAATTCCAGACAAGGAATTTGCACCATCTACGTTGGGCCACCGGCGACTGCTTGAATATCTAAGGGATGCTTCGACCTAAGCTCCCTTTCGTGCAGGTCTTAACAGCCAGGCCAAGTAAGTCGACCTGGCGAGCCTCCGCCCCTGTGGAGATTCAACCTGAAGTTAAAGTAAAGAGCAGAGAGAAGGAAAAGGAGGGAAGAAGAAAGAGAGGAAAGACACGGGGGGCCTGAGTCCCAGGAAACCAGGCAGAGAGACTAGTTCGAGAAACTGGTCTGAGAAACTGGCCCCATCCTTTATTGTTCAGAAGGCCTTTTATACTTTTGATAAAACATGGAGATCAATGGGTAACACAAAATTATGTAGCGTTCGCTGCCCAGACTCTTTCTGTACATCATTTTGTATACAAAAGGTCTCAGGGTGATTTACATTATCATCTGGCCAAGAGGCTTGTTAACACTTTTTGGCTCTCTTCCTTAATGAATGTTAATTTTGTTTCTCCTGAAGTGTTGTTCTTTAAACTGCATCTCCTTAAAGCCATTAAAGTTACATCTCTATAGAACAAAAGGTGCAGTGGGGTTATAACAAAGAAGGTACTTAACTCAAAGATCTAATGTTGCTAATAACCGGTCTGCTACTTGTTTTTTTATATGCCAACTATATCTAAAAATAAAGGATATGAAAATTTGAGCAGCAAGCATTGACCCAACAAAATGAAACTTTTAATCAGTCCTATTCTAAAGATTTTGACTCCACGGATGCCCCTACATTCCTAGGATGCTTTAAGCTTCCTGTGCCTCCTGCAGTCAGGAGGCCTCAAACAATCACATGCTCAGCAGTTCGAGTCCTGCAGGCAGGCTAGAAAGCCATCAGAGGGGTTTTTGGATTGAAACACTCTTTCAAATGCAGGAAGACTAAAGCCCTGAATTGACTTTTTCCAGAAAATGTGAGAAGAGTGGAAAGGCAGAGCACAAAAGCCGCGGCAGATTCTTTGTTGGGGTACATGAGTAGGAATTTGCAGAGGGGTCCCTGAAGTCTGAACACACCTTGCGGTATGTCAGCTTCCTTCCTCATGACCTTATCACGGCGGGAGTCCTCAACTTGCTCCCAGCATCAGTCCAAACCAGAGGAACCTGTTTTCCCTGCACTGCCTCGACTTTCACGCCGAGGAATCGACTCACACCACGGTGGCACGTGGGACAGCCCCTGTGGGAAAGCCTCGGTGGGAAAGCCTCGTGGGAAAGCCTCCGAGGGAAAGACACATATCCCTCGATCCACGCGAAGGGAAGCGTGACACTGCGGCTACAACTAGCGAGGAAAGAGCTCGTGGCATGACCCCACTGGGCGACGAGACTGACTCCCCTGGAGTAACTCCAGAAGTACCCCAAGATCCAAGCGTCAGCCACTGCAGCAGGGAATCCTCAGGTGCTGCGCCCCGAATCCACACAAGTCTTAGGCCCCAGCATCGGATGGGAGAGGAATCACGAGAGGGTCCCCTAACAACTCGCATGGGGACTGGCCTTTCCTGAGGCCACCAGAGCGGGTCCCTGAGGTCCCGTCGTAAGTCGAGAGCACCTGCCGCAACTCGAGAAAATCCAGGAGGTTCCACCCTCCAGGCGAGATGAGGCCCATTTCCGCTGAGGGGGCTAGAACCTAATCACACCTCACCGCTGGAACTTCCAAAGGGTCCTTCACACCCTTGCCTGCAACTCAAGAACTTCCCCGACATACCCGTCTCCACTCGAGAGGAAGCAGGAGGGGCCCGCCCACAGGCAGAGGAGCTCCGTTTCCACCCTGAGCTTGAGATGAGGGTTCCTTTCCCTACTTTGTCAGGAAAGAATACCCGGCGTTTCCCATCACGTCTCAAGAGAAGGTGCTCTCCACAGGAAGGGCGAGAGGAACTCCAGGGTCGGTCCACCATTCCAAGAGTCCCCCAGATGACTCAGTCCATTCCAGGGGAAACTGTTTTCCCTGCACTGCTCGACTATCATGCCGAGGATCGACTCACACCATGGTGGCACGTGGAACAGCCCTGTGGAAAAGCCTTGTGGGAAAGACCTCGTGGGAAAGCCTCGTGGGAAAGCCTCGAGGGAAAGCCACAGATCCCTTGATTCACGTGAGGGGAAGCGTGACACTGCTGCTACAGCTTGGGAGGAAGGCGCACGGCATTCTCCCACTCGAGACGAGGACTGACTCCCCTGGGGAGACTCCAGAAGTACCCCAAGATCCATGTCAGCACTGGAGACGAATCCTCAGGTTCCCGACCCCGACCCCACACAAGGTCTTAGGCCCTGGTATAGATGGGAGACGAATCCCGAGAGGCCTCCTAGCAACTTGCATGAGGACTGGACTTTATTGAGCCCAACAGATCTCGTCCCCTGATGTCCCACTCATAACTCGAGAGCATCCTCTCTCAACTCAACAAAATCCAGGGAGGATTCTCCCCTCCAGGCGAGATGAGGCCCTTTTCCGCTGAGGCGTCTCGACGCTAATCACACCTAATATCTGGAATTTCCAAAGACTCTTTCAAACCCTTGTACAACTCAAGAATTTCCCACAGGAACGTCTCCACTCGGGAGCAAAAGCTAGGGTCTCACTCACATTTAGATGTTCCATTTTTTCCGCATCTTTGCGGGGGAATGAGGGACCCTTACACATCAGCTGAATTTCGGGATTACTCTCCAGACGACGCCGAGGCCTAAGACCTTGTGTTGAGTCAGGGCCCAAATCTGAATTCGCTAGGAGGTGAAAAACCTCCTGTTAACACTCACTTGGATTAAGGGATCTGTGGCTTTCCCTCGAGGCTTTCCCAGGAGGCTTTCGCAAGGGCTGTCCCACGTGCCACCGTGGTGTGAGTCGATCCTCGGCTTGAAAGTCGAGGCAGTGCAGGGAAAACAGGTTTCCCTGGAATGGACTGAGACATTTGGGGGACTCTGGGAATGGTGGCACGACCCTGGAGTTCCTCTCGCCTTTCCTGTGGAGAGCGCCTCCTCTTGAGATGCGACGGGAACGCCGGGAATTCTTTCCCGACCAACGCAGGGAAAGGATCCCTCCTCTCGAGCTAGGAGGCAGAAACGGGGCTCCTCTGGATGTGGGCGGGACTCTCGTGCTTCCTGCTGGAGTGGAGACGTGTATGTCGGGGAACTTCTTGATTTGCAGCAAGGGTGTGAAGGACCCTTTGGAAGTTCCCGAAATTAGGTGTGATTAGCCTCGAGATGCCTCAGCGGAAATGGGCCTCATCTCGCCTGGAGGGGATAACCTCCTGTATTTTCCTCGAGTTGCGGCAGGTACTCTCAACTTACTGATGGGGACCTCAGGGACCCCGCTCTGGTGGCCTCAGGAAAGGCCCAGTCCCCATGCGAGTTGCTCGGGGGTCCTCTCGGGATTCCTCTCTCCTGTCGAATGCCGGGGCCTAAGACCTTGTGTGCAGTCGGTGCCAGAACCTGAGGATTACTCTCCAGTGCTGACATGCGATCTCGGGGTACTTCTGGAGTCTCCCCATGGGAGTCAGGCCTCGTCTCGAGTGGGGGCATGCCACGTGCGCTTTCCTCCCGAGCTGTAGGAGCAGTGTCACGCTTCTCGTCAAGTGGATCAAGGGATCTAGTGGCTTTCCCTCGAGGCTTTCCCCAAGAGGCTTTCCCACGAGGCTTCCCACAGGGCTGTCCCATGTGCCACCGTGGTGTGAGTCCATCCTCGGCTGAAAGTCGAGGCAGTGCAGGGAAAACAGGTTTCCCTGGAATGGACTGAGTCATCAGGGGGACTATGGGAATGGTGGCACGACCCTAGGAGTTCCTTTCGCCTTTCCTGTGGAGAGCGCATCCTCTTGAGATGCGACGGAAACCCAGGGATTCTTTCCCGAACAGGCAGGGAAAGGATCCCACCTCTCGAGCTAGGAGGCGGAAAAGGGGCTCCTCTGGATGTGGGCGGGACGCTTGTGCTTTCTCTCGAGTGGAGACGGGTATGTAGGTGAACTTCTTGAATTGCAGCAATGGTGTGAAGGACCCTTTGGAAGTCCCAGAGGTTAGGTGTGATTAGCCTCGAGACGGCTCATCGGAAATGGGCCTCATCTCACCTGAGGGGAGAACCTCCTAGATTTTCTCGAGTTGCAGCAGGTGCTCTCGACTTACGACGGGGACCTCAGGGACCCGCTCTGGTGGCCTCAGGAAAGGCCAGTCCCCAAGCGAGTTGCTCGCGGGCCTCTCGGGATTCCTCTACCGTCGATGAAGGGGCCTAAGACCTTTTATGGAGTCGGTGCCAGAACCTGAGGATTCCTCTCCAGTGCTGACATGGAACTTGGGGTACTTCTGGAGTCTCCCCAGGGGAGTCAGTCCTCGTCTCGAGTGGGGGCATGCACGTGCGCTTTCCTCCCGATCTGTAGCAGCAGTGTTAGGCTTCCCTTCGCGTGTATCAAGGGATCTGTGGCTTTCCCTCGAGGCTTTCCCTCGATGTGTTCCCACTAGGCTTTCCCACCAGGCCTTTCCCACGAGGCTTTCCCACGAGGCTTTCCCACAGGGCTGTGCCACGTGCCACCCTGGTGTGAGTCGATCCTCGGCTTGTAAGTCGAGGCAGTGCAGGGAAAACAGGTTTCCCTGGAATGGACTGAAACATCTGGGGGACTCTGGGAATGGTGGCACGAACCTGGAGTTGCTCTCGCCTTTCCTGAGGAGAGCGCATCCTCTTGAGATGCGTCTGGGAACGCCGGGAAATCTTTCCCGAACACGCAGGGGAAAGGATCCCTCCTCTCGAGCTAGGAGGCGGAAACGGGGCTCCTCTGGATGTGGGCGGGACTCTCGTGCTTCCTCTCGAGTGGAGATGGGTATGTCAGGGCACTTCTTGAGTTGCAGCAAGGCTGTGAAGGACCCTTTGGAAGTTCCAGAGTTTAGGTGTGATTAGCCTCGAGACGCCTCAGCGGAAATTGGCTCATCTCGCCTGGAAGGGAGAACCTCCTGGATTTTCTCGAGTTGCAGCAGGTGCTCTCGAACTTACGATGGGGAACTCAGGGACCCGCTGTGGTGGCCTCAGGAAACGCCAGCCCCGTGGGAGTTCCTTGGGGGCCTCTCGGGATTCCTCTCCCGTCGATGCCGGGGGCCAAAGACCTTGTGTGCAGTCGGTGCCGGAACCTGAGGATTCCTCTGCAGTGCTGACATGGATCTTGGGGTACTTCTGGAGTCTCCCCAGGGGAGTCAGTCCTCGTCTCAAGTGCGGGCATGCACGTGCGCTTTCCTCCCGTGCTCTAGCAGCAGTGTCACGCTTCCCTTCGCGTTCATCATGGGATCTGCGGCTTTCCTTCGGGCTTTACCACAATGCTTTCCCACGAGGCTTTCCCACAGCGTGTCCTATGTGCCACCGTGGTGTGAGTCGATCCTCAGCTTGAAGGTCGAGGCAGTGCAGGGAAAACAGGTTTCCCTGGAATGGACTGAGACATCTGGGGGACTCCTGGAAATGGAGGAATGACACTGGAGTTCCTCTCGCGTTTCCTGTGCATAGCTCCTCCTCTTGAGATGCGACGGGAACGCCGGGAATTCTTTCTCGACAAACGCAGGGAAAGGATCCCTCCTGGGTATGAGGCAGAAACGGGGCACCTTTGGATGTGGGAGGGACTCTCGTGCTTCCTCTCGAGTGGAGTCGGGTATGTCGGGGAACTTCTTGAGTTGCAGCAAGGGTGTGAAGCACCCTTTGGAATCTCCAGAGGTTAGATGTGATTAGCCTCGAGACGCCTCAGCGGAAATGGGCCTCATCTCGCCTGGAGGGGAAACCCTCCTGGATATTCTCGAGTTGCGTCAGGTGCTCTCCACTTACGACTGGGACCTCAGGGACCCGCTGTGGTGGCCTCAGGAGAGGCCCGTCCCCATGCGAGTTGCTCAGGGGCCTCTCGGGATTCCTCTCCCGTCGATGCCGGGGCCTAAGACCTTGTGTGGTGTCGGTGCCGGAACCTGAGGATTCCTCTCCAGTGCTGACATGGATCTTGGGGTACTTCTGGAGTCTCCACAGGGGAATCAGTCCTCGTCTCGAGTGGGGGCATTACACGTGCGCTGTCCTCTCGAGCTGTTTCAGCAGTGTCACGCTTCCCTTCGCGTAGATCAAGGGATCTGTGGCTTTCCATCGAGGCTTTCCCAAGAGCTTTCCCTCGAGGCTTTCCCACAGGGCTGTCCCACGTGCCACCGTGGTGTGAGTCCATCCTCGGCTTGAACGTCGAGGCAGTGCAGGGAAAATATGTTTCCCTGGAATGGACTGAGATATCTTGGGGATTCTGGGAATGATGGCAGGAACCTGGAAGTTCCTCTCGCCTTTCCTGTGGAGAGCGCCTCCTCTTGAGGTGCGACGGGAACGCCGGAATTCTTTCCCGACAACGCAGGGAAAGGATCCCTCCTCTCGACCTGGGAGGCGGAAACGGGGCTTCTCTGGATGTGGGCGGGACTCTCGTGCTTCCTCTCGAGTGGAGACGGGTATGTCGGGGAACTTCTTGAGTTGCAGCAAGGGTGTGAAGGACCCTTTGGAAGTTCCAGAGGTTAGGTGTGATTATACTCGAGACGCCTCAGTGGAAATGGGCCTCGTCTCGACTGGAGGGGAGAACCTCCTGGATTTTTCGAGTTGCAGCAGGTGCTCTCGACTTACGACGGGGACCTCAGGGACCCGCTCAGGTGGACTCAGGAAAGGTCAGTCCCCATGCGAGTTGCTCGGGGGCCTCTCTGGATTCCTCTCCCGTCAATGCTAGGGCCTAAGACCCTGTGTGGAGTCAGTGCCGGAACCTGAGGATTCCTCTCCAGTGCCGACATGGATCTTGGGGTACTTCTGGAGTATCCCCAGGGGAGTCAGTCCTCGTCTCGAGTGGGGCATGCACGTGCGCTTTCCTCCCGAGCTGTAGCAGCAGTGTCACGCTTCCCTTCCTGTGGATTAAGGGATCAGAGGCTTTCCCCCGAGGCTTTTCCCACGAGGCTTTCCCACGAGGCTCTCCCACAGCGCTGTTCCACGTGCCACCGTGGTGTGAATCGATCCTCCGCTTGAACGTCGAGGCACTGCAGGGAAAACAGGTTTCCCTGGAATGGACTGAGACATCTGAGGGACTCTGGGAATGGTGGCATGACCCTGGAGTTCATCTCGCCTTTCCTGCGGAGAGCGCCTCCTCTTGAGATGCGACGGGAACGCCGGGAATTCTTTCCCCACCGCGCAGGGAAAGGATCAGTCCTCTCGAGCTATGAGGCGGAAACGGGGCTCCTCTGGATGTGGGCGGGACTCTCGTGCTTCCTCTCAAGTGGAGACGGCTATGTCGGGGAACTTCTTGAGTTGCAGCAAGGGTGTGAAGGACCCTTTGGAAGTTCGAGATGTTAGATGTGATTAGCCCCGAGACGCCGCAGTGGAAATGGGCCTCATCACGCCTGGAGGGGAGAACCTCCTGGATTTTCTCGAGTTGCGGCAGGTGCTCTCGACTTACGACGGGGACCTCAGGGACCCACTCTGGTGGCCTCATGAAAGGCCAGTCCCCATGCGAGTTGCTCGGGGGCCTCTCGCGATTCCTCTCCCGTTGATGCCGGGGCCTACGACCTTGTGTGGAGTCGTGCCGGAACAAGAGTATTCCTCCCCAGTGCTGACATGGATCTTTAGGTACTTCTGGAATCTCCCAAGGGGAGTCAGTCCTCGTCTCGAGTGGGGGAATGCAGGTGCGCTTTCCTCCCGAGCTGTAGCAGCAGTGTCACTCTTCCCGTCGAGTGGATTAAGGGATCAGTGGCTTTCCCTCGAGCCTTTCCCACGTGGCTTTCCCACAGGGCTGTCCCACGTGCCACCGTGGTGTGAGTCGATCCTCGGTTTTAAAGTCGAGGCAGTACAGGGGAAACAGGTTTCCCTGGAATGGACTGAGACATCTAGGGGTCTCTGGGAATGGTGGCACGACCCTGGAGTTCCTCTCGCCTTTCCTGTGGAGAGCGCCTCCTCTTGAGATGCGACGGGAACGCCGGGAATTCTTTCCCGACCATGGAGGGAAAGGATCCCTCCTCTCGGGCTAGGAGGCGGAAACGGGGCTCCTCTGGATGTGGGCGGAACTCACGTGCTTCCTCTCGAGTGGAGACGGGTATGTCGGACAACTTCTTGAGTTGCAGCAAGGTGGAAGGACCCTTTGGAAGTTCCAGAGATTAGGTGTGATTAGCCTCGGGACGCCTCAGCGGAAATGGGCCTCATCTCGCCTGGAGGGGGGAGAACTCCTGGATTTTCTCGAGTTGCGGCAAGTGCTCTCGACTTACGACCGGGACTTCAGGGACCCGCTCTGGTGGCCTGAGGAAAAGGCCAGTCCCAATGCGAGTTGCTCGGTG
>NW_017195094.1:0-9067 GCF_001704415.2 Capra hircus
CTCCTCTCGAGTGGGGGCATGCACGTGTGCTTTCCTCCCAGCTGTAGCACCAGTGTCACGCTTCCTTCGCTTGGATCAAGGATCTGGCTTTCCCTCGAGCTTTCCCCCGAGGCTTTCCCATATGGCTGTCCCACGTGCCACCATGGTGTGAGTCGATCCTCGGCTTGAAAGTCGAGGCAGTGCAGGAAAAACAGGTTTCCTGAATAGACTGAGACATCTCGGGGGACTCTGGAATGGTGGCACGACCCTGGAGTTCGTCTCGCCTTTCCTGTGGAGTCACCTCCTCTTGAGATGCGACGGGAACACCGGAATTCTTTCCCGCCACGCAGGAAAGGATCCCTCCTCTCGAGTCTAGGAGGCGGAAACAGGGGCTCCTCTGGATGTGGGCGGGACTCTCGTGCTTCCTCTCGAGTGGAGACGGGTATGTCGGGGAACTTCTTGAGTTGCAGCAAGGTGTGAAGGACCCTTTGGAAGTTCCAGAGGTTAGTGTGATTAGCCTCGAGACCGCCTCAGTGGAAATGGGCCTCATCTCGCCTGGAGGGGAGAACCTCCTGGATTTTCTCGAGTTGCGGCAGGTGCTCTCGACTTACGACGGGGACCTCAGGGACCCGCTCTGGTGGCCTCAGGAAAGGCCAGTCCCATGGAGTTGCTCGGGGGCCTCTCAGGATTCCTCTCCCGTCGATGCCGGGGCCTAAGACCTTGTGTGGAGTCGGTGCCGGAACCTGAGGATCCTCTCCAGTGCTGACATGGATCATTGGGGTACTTCTGGAGTCTCCCCAGGGGAGTCAGTCCTCGTCTCGAGTGGGGGGCATGCACGTGCGCTTTCCTCCCGAGCTGTAGCAGCAGTGTCAGCCTTCCCTTCGCGTGGATCAAGGGATCTGTGGCTTTCCCTCGAGGCTTTCCCACGAGGCTTTCCCATAGGGCTGTCCCACGTGCCACCGTGGTGTGAGTCGATCCCTCGGCTTGAAAGTCGAGGCAGTGCAGGGAAAACAGGTTTTCCTGGAATGGACTGAGACATCTGGGGGACTCTGGGAATGGTGGCACGACCCTGGAGTTCCTCTCAGCCTTTCCTGTGGGAGCGCCTCCTCTTGAGATGCGACGGGAACACGGGAATTCTTTCCCGACCACGCAGGAAAGGATCCCTCCTCTCGATGCTAGGAGGCGGAAACGGGGCTCCTCTGGATGTGGGCGGGACTCTCGTGCTTCCTCTCGAGTGGAGACGGGTATGTCGGGGAACTTCTTGAGTTGCAGCAAGGGTGTGAAGGACCCTTTGGAAGTTCCAGAGTTTAGGTCGTGATTAGCCCTGAGACGCCTCAGCGAGAAATGGGCCTCATCTCGCCTGGAGGGGAGAACCTCCTGGATTTTCTCGAGTTGCAGGCAGGTGCTCTCGACTTACGACGGGGACCTCAGGGACCCGCTCTGGTGGCCTCAGGAAAGGCCAGTGCCCATGCGAGTTGCTCGGGGGCCTCTCGGATTCCTCTCCCGTCGATGCCGGGGCCTAAGACCTTGTGTGGAGACGGTGTCCGAACCTGAGGATTCCTCTCCAGTGCTGACATGGATCTTGGGGTAAGTCTGGAGTCTCCCCAGGGGAGTCAGTCCTCGCTCTCGAGTGGGGGCATGCACGTGTGCTTTCCTCCCAGCTGTAGCACCAGCTGTCACGCTCTTCCCTTCGCTTGGATCAAGGGAATCTGTGGCTTTCCCTCGAGGACTTTCCCACGTAGGCTTTCCCATCAGGGCTGTCCCACGTGCCACCGTGGTGTGAGTCGATCCTCGGCTCGAAAGTCGAGGCAGTGCAGGGAAAACAGGTTTCCCTGGAATGGACTGAGACATCTGGCTGGACTCTGGGAATGGTGGCACGACCACTGGAGTTCCTCTCGCCTTTCCTGTGGAGAGCGCCTCCTCTTGAGATGCGACGGGAACACCGGGAATTCTTTCCCGAACACGCACGGAATGGATCCCACCTCTCGAGCTATGGGGGCGGAAACGGGGCTCCTCTGGATGTGGGCGGGACTCTCGTGCTTCCTCTCGAGTGGAGACTGGTAGGTGGGGAACTTCTTGAGTTGCAGCAAGGGTGTGAAGGACCCTTTGGAAGTTCCAGATGTTAGATGTGTTTAGCCTCGAGACGCTTCAGCGGAAATGGGCCTCATTCGCCTGGATGGAGAACCTCCTGGATTTTCTCGAGTTGCGGCAGGTGCTCTCGACTTACGACTTGGGACTCTCAGGGACCCGCTCTGGTGGCCTCAGGAAAGGCCAGTTCCCAAGCAAGTTGCTAGGGGCCTCTCGGGATTCCTCTCCCGTCGATGACGGGGCCTAAGATCTTTTGTGGAGTCGGTGCCGGAACCTGAGGATTCCTCTCCAGTGCTGACATGGATCTTGGGGTACTTCTGGAGTCTTCCCAGGGGATTCATTCCTAGTCTCGATTGGGGGCATGCACGTGCGCTTTCCTCCCGAGCTGTAGCAGCAGTGTCGCTTTTCCCTTCGCGTGGATCAAGGGATCTGTGGCTTTCCCTCGAGGCTTTCACACAGGGCTTTCCCTCGAGGCTTTCCGACAGGGCTGTCCCAGGTGTCACCGTGGTGTGAGTCGATCCTCGGCTTGAAAGTCGAGGCGGTGCAGGGAAAACAGGTTTCCCTGAATGGACTGAGACATCTGGGGGACTCTGGGAAAGGTGGCACGACCCTGGAGTTCCTCTCGCCTTTCCTGTGGAGAGCACCTCCTCTTGAGATGCGACGGGAACGCCGGGAATTCTTTTCCCGACCACGCAGGGAAAGGATCCCACCTCTCGAGCTTGGAGGCGGAAACGGGGCTCCTCTGGATGTGGGCGGGACTCTCGTGCTTCCTCTCGAGTGGAGACGGGTATGTCAGGGGAACTTCTTGAGTTGAAGCAAGGGTGTGAAGGACCCTTTGGAAGTTCCATAGGTTAGGTGTGAATAGCCTCGAGAAGCCTCAGCGGAAATGGACCTCATCTCGCCTGGAGGGGAGAACCTCCTGGATTTTCTCCAGTTGCGGCAGTTACTCTCGACTTACGACGGGGACCTCAGGGACCCGCTCTGGTGGCCTCAGGAAAGGCCAGTCCCAATGCTAGTTGCTTGGGGGCCTCTCGGATTTCCTCTCCCATCGATGCTGGGGCCTAAGACCTTGTGTGGAGTCGGTGCCGGAACCTGAGGATTCCTCTTCCAGTGCCGACATGAATCTTGGGGTACTTCCGGAGTCTCCCCAGGGGCGTCAGTCCTCGTCTCGAGTGGGGGCATGCACGTGCACTTTCCTCCCGAGCTGTAGCAGCAGTGTCACGCTTCCCTTGGCGTGGATCAAGGGATCTGTGGCTTTCCCTCGAGGCTTTCCCACGAGGCTTTCCCACGAGGCTTTCCCACGAGGCTTTCCCACAGGGCTGTCCCACGTGCCACCGTGGTGTGAGTCGATCCTCGGCTTGAAGCCCAAGGAAGGGCAGGGAAACCAGGTTTCCCTGGAATGGACTGAGACATCTGGGGGACTCTGGGAATGGTGGCACGACCCTGGAGTTCCTCTCGCCTTTCCTGTGGAGATCGCCTCCTCTCGAGATGCGAAGGGAACTCCGGGAATTCTTTCCCGAGCGGAGGGAAAGGATACCTCCTCTCGAGCTAGGAGGCGGAATCGGAGCTCCTTTGTATGTGGGCTGAACTCTCGTGCTTCCTCTCGAGTGGAGACGGGGATGTGGGGGAACTTCTTGAGTTGCAGCAAGGGTGTGAAGGACCCTTTGGAAGTTCCAGAGTTTAGGTGTGATTAGACTCGAGACGCCTCAGTGAAAATCGGCCTCAAATCGCCTGGCGGGGAGAACCTCCTGGATTTTCTCGAGTTGCGGCAGGTGTTCTGGACTTACGATGGGGACGACAGGGACCCGCTCTGGTGGCCTCAGGAAAGGCCTGTTCCCATGCAGAGTTGCTCGGGGGCCTCTCAGGATTCCTCTCCCGTCGATGCCGGGGCCTAAGACCTTGTGTGGAGTCGGTGTCCGAACCTGAGGATTCCTCTCCAGTGCTGACATGGATCTTGGGGTACGTCTGTATTCTCCCCAGGGGAGTCAGTCCTCCTCTCGAGTGGGGGCATGCACGTGTGCTTTCCTCCCAGCTGTAGCAGCAGTGTCACGCTTCCCTTCGCATGGATCAAGGGATCTGTGGCTTTCCCTCGACGCTTTCCCCCGAGGCTTTCCCATATGGCTGTCCCACGTGCCACCATGGTGTGAGTCCATCCTCGGCTTGAAAGGAGAAGCAGTGCAGGGAAAACAGTTTTCCCTGGAATGGACTGAGACATCTGGGGGACTCTGGGAATGGTGGCACGACTCTGGATTTCCTCTCGCCTTTCCTGTGGAGAGCGCCTCCTCTTGAGAAGCGACTGGGAACGCGGGGAATTCTTTCCCCACCACGCAGGGAAAGGATCCCTCCTCTCGAGCTAGGAGGAGGAAATGGGCCTCCTCTGGATGTGGGCGGGACTCTCGTGCTTCCTCTCGAGTGGAGACGGGTATGTCGGGGAACCTCTTGAGTTGAAGCAAGGGTGTGAGGTACTGTTTGGAAGTTCCAGAGGTTAGGTGTGATTAGCCTCAAGACGCCTCAGCGGAAATGGGCCTCATCTCCCTGGAGGGGAGAACCTCCTGGATTTTCTCGAGTTGCGGCAGGTGCTCTCGACTTACGACGGGGACCTCAGGGACCCGCTCTGGTGGCCTCAGGAAAGGCCACTCCCCATGCGAGTTGCTCGGGGGCCTCTCGGGATTCCTTTCCCGTCGATGCCGAGGCCTAAGACCTTGTGTGGAGTTGGTGCCGGAAACTGTGGATTCCTCTGCAGTGCTGACATGGATCTTGGGTTACTTCTGGAGTCTCCGCAGGGGAGTCATTCCTCGTCTTGAGTGGGGGCATGCACGTGCGCTTTCCTCCCGAGCTGTAGCAGCAGTGTCGCCCTTCCCTTCGCGTGGATCAAGGGATCTGTGGCTTTCCCTCGAGGTTTTCCCACGAGGCTTTCCGACGAGGCTTTCCCACAGGGCTGTCCAACGTGCCACCGTTGTGTGAGTCGATCCTCGGCTTGAACATCGAGGCAGTGCTGGGAAAACAGGTTTCCCTGGAATGGACTGAGACATCTGGGGGACTCTGGGAATGGTGGCACGACCCTGGAGTTGCTCTCGCCTTTCCTGTGGAGAGCGCCTCCTCTTGAGATGCGACGGAAACGCTGGGAATATTTCCCGACCACGCAGGGAAAGGATCCCTCCTCTCGAGCTAGGAGGCAGAAAAGGGTTTCCTCTGGATGTGGGTGGGACTCTCGTGTTTTCTCTCGAGTGGAGACGGGTATGTCAGGGAACTTCTTTGAGTTGCAGCAAGGGTGTGAAGGACCCTTTGGAAGTTCCAGATGTTAGATTTGATTAGCCTGAAGACGTCTCAGCGGAAATGGGCCGCATCTCGCCTGGAGGGGAGAACTTCCTTGATTTTCTCGAGTTGCGGCAGGTGGTCTCGACTTACGACGGGGACCTCAGGGACCCGCTCTGGTGGCATCAGGAAAGGCCAGTCGCCATGCGAGTTGCTCGGCGGCCTCTCGGGATTCCTCTCCCGTCGATGCTGGGGCCTAAGACCTTGTGTGGAGTCAGTGCCGGAACCTGAGGATTCCTGTCCAGTGCTGACACGAATCTTGGGGTACTTCTAGAGTCTGCCCAGGAGAGTCAGTCCTCGTCTCGAGTGGGGGCATGTACGTGCGATTTCCTCCCGAGCTGTAGCAGCAGTGTCCCACTACCCTTCGCGTGGATAAAGGGATCAGAGTGTTTCCCTCGAGGCTTTCCCACGAGGCTTTCCCAAAGGGCTGTCCCATGTGCCACCGTGGTGTGAGTTGATCTTCGGCTTGAAAGTGGAGGCAGTGCAGGGAAAACACGTTTCTCTGGAATGGACTGAGACATCTCGGGGACTCTGGGAATGGTGGCACGACTCTGGAGTTCCTCTCGCCTTTCCTGTGGAGAGCGCCTCCTCTTGAGATGCGACGGGAACGTGGGGAATTCTTTCCCCAACACGCAGGTAAAGGATCCCTCCTCTCGAGCTAGGAGGCGGAAATCGGGCACCTCTGGATGTGGGCGGGACTCTCGTGCTTCCTCTCGAGTGGAGACGGATATGTCGGGGAACTTCTTGAGTTGCAGCAAGGGTGTGAAGGACCCTTTGGAAGTTCCAGATGTTAGATGTGATTAGCCTGGAGACGCCTCAGCGGAAATGGGCCTCATCTCGCCTGGAGGGGAGAACCTCCTGGATTTTCTCCAGTTGCGGCAGGTGCTCTGGACTTACGACGGGGACCTCAGGGACCCGCTCTGGTGGCCTCAGGAAAGGCTAGTCCCCATGCGAGTTGCTCAGGGGCCTCTCGGGATTCTTCTCCCGTAGATGCCGGGGCCTAAGACCTTGTCTGGAGTCGGTGCCGGAACCTGAGGATTCCTCTCCAGTGCTGACATGGATCTTGGGGTACTTCTGGAGTCTCCCCAGGGGAGTCAGTCCTCGTCTCGAGTGGGGGCATGCACGTGCGCTTTCCTCCCGAGCTGTAGCAGCAGTGTCGCGCTTCCCTTCGCGTGGATCAAGGGATCTGTGGCTTTCCCTCGAGGCTTGCCCACGAGGCTTTCCCACGAGGCTTTCTCACAGCACTGTCCCACGTACCACCGTGGTGTGAGTCGATCCTCGGCTTGAAAGTAGAGGCAGTGCAGGGAAAACAGGATTCCCTGAAATGGACTGAGACATCTGGGGGACTCTGGGAATGGTGGCACGACTCTGGAGTTCCTCTCGCCTTTCCTGTGGAGAGCGCCTCCTCTTGAGATGCGACGGGAATACTGGGAATTCTTTCCCCACCACGCAGGGAAAGGATACCTCCTCTCGAGCTAGGAGGCGGAATCGGAGCTCCTCTGTATGTGGGCTGAACTCTCGTGCTTCCTCTCGAGTGGAGACGGGGATGTAGGGGAACTTCTTGAGTTGCAGCAAGGGTGTGAAGGACCCTTTGGAAGTTCCAGAGTTTAGGTGTGATTAGACTCGAGACGCCTCAGTGAAAATCGGCCTCAAATCGCCTGGCGGGGAGAACCTCCTGGATTTTCTCGAGTTGCGGCAGGTGTTCTGGACTTACGATGGGGACGACAGGGACCCGCTCTGGTGGCCTCAGGAAAGGCCTGTTCCCATGCGAGTTGCTCGGGGCCTCTCAGGATTCCTCTCCCGTCGATGCCGGGGCCTAAGACCTTGTGTGGAGTCGGTGTCCGAACCTGAGGATTCCTCTCCAGTGCTGACATGGATCTTGGGGTACGTCTGGATTCTCCCCAGGGGAGTCAGTCCTCCTCTCGAGTGGGGGCAGGCACGTGTGCTTTCCTCCCAGCTGTAGCAGCAGTGTCACGCTTCCCTTCGCATGGATCAAGGGATCTGTGGCTTTCCCTCGACGCTTTCCCCCGAGGCTTTCCCATATGGCTGTCCCACGTGCCACCATGGTGTGAGTCCATCCTCGGCTTGAAAGGAGAAGCAGTGCAGGGAAAACAGTTTTCCCTGGAATGGACTGAGACATCTGGGGGACTCTGGGAATGGTGGCACGACTCTGGATTTCCTCTCGCCTTTCCTGTGGAGAGCGCCTCCTCTTGAGAAGCGACGGGAACGCGGGGAATTCTTTCCCCACCACGCAGGGAAAGGATCCCTCCTCTCGAGCTAGGAGGAGGAAATGGGCCTCCTCTGGATGTGGGCGGGACTCTCGTGCTTCCTCTCGAGTGGAGACGGGTATGTCGGGGAACCTCTTGAGTTGAAGCAAGGGTGTGAGGTACTGTTTGGAAGTTCCAGAGGTTAGGTGTGATTAGCCTCAAGACGCCTCAGCGGAAATGGGCCTCATCTCCCTGGAGGGGAGAACCTCCTGGATTTTCTCGAGTTGCGGCAGGTGCTCTCGACTTACGACGGGGACCTCAGGGACCCGCTCTGGTGGCCTCAGGAAAGGCCACTCCCCATGCGAGTTGCTCGGGGGCCTCTCGGGATTCCTTTCCCGTCGATGCCGAGGCCTAAGACCTTGTGTGGAGTTGGTGCCGGAAACTGTGGATTCCTCTGCAGTGCTGACATGGATCTTGGGTTACTTCTGGAGTCTCCGCAGGGGAGTCATTCCTCGTCTTGAGTGGGGGCATGCACGTGCGCTTTCCTCCCGAGCTGTAGCAGCAGTGTCGCCCTTCCCTTCGCGTGGATCAAGGGATCTGTGGCTTTCCCTCGAGGTTTTCCCACGAGGCTTTCCGACGAGGCTTTCCCACAGGGCTGTCCAACGTGCCACCGTTGTGTGAGTCGATCCTCGGCTTGAACATCGAGGCAGTGCTGGGAAAACAGGTTTCCCTGGAATGGACTGAGACATCTGGGGGACTCTGGGAATGGTGGCACGACCCTGGAGTTGCTCTCGCCTTTCCTGTGGAGAGCGCCTCCTCTTGAGATGCGACGGAAACGCTGGGAATATTTCCCGACCACGCAGGGAAAGGATCCCTCCTCTCGAGCTAGGAGGCAGAAAAGGGTTTCCTCTGGATGTGGGTGGGACTCTCGTGTTTTCTCTCGAGTGGAGACGGGTATGTCAGGGAACTTCTTTGAGTTGCAGCAAGGGTGTGAAGGACCCTTTGGAAGTTCCAGATGTTAGATTTGATTAGCCTGAAGACGTCTCAGCGGAAATGGGCCGCATCTCGCCTGGAGGGGAGAACTTCCTTGATTTTCTCGAGTTGCGGCAGGTGGTCTCGACTTACGATGGGGACCTCAGGGACCCGCTCTGGTGGCATCAGGAAAGGCCAGTCGCCATGCGAGTTTGCTCGGCGGCCTCTCGGGATTCCTCTCCCGTCGATGCAGGGGCCTAAGACCTTGTGTGGAGTCAGTGCCGGAACCTGAGGATTCCTGTCCAGTGCTGACACGAATCTTGGGGTACTTCTAGAGTCTGCCCAGGGAGAGTCAGTCTCGTCTCGAGTGGGGGCATGTACGTGCGATTTCCTCCCGAGCTGTAGCAGCAGTGTCCGCTTCCCTTCGCCGTGGATCAAGGGATCTGTGGCTTTCCCTCGAGGCTCTCCCACGAGGCTTTCCCACAGCGGCTGTCCTCGTGCCACCT
>NW_017195095.1:0-9067 GCF_001704415.2 Capra hircus
ATGCGAGTTGCTCGGGGGCCTCTCGGTATTTTTCTCTCCCGTCGATGCGGGGCCTAAGACCTTGTGTGGATTCGGTGCCGGAACCTGAGGATTCCTCTCCAATGCTGACATAGATCTTGGGTACTTCTGGAGTCTCCCCAGGAGAGTCAGTCCTCGTCTCGAGTGGGGGCATGCACGTGCGCTTTCCTCCCAAGCTATAGCAGCAGTGTCACGCTTCTCTTCGCATGGATCAAGGGATCTGTGGCTTTCCCTCGAGGATTTCCCAAAGGGCTGTCCCACGTGCCACCGTGGTGTGAGTGGATCCTCGTTCTGAAGTCGAGGCAGTGTAGGGAAACAGGTTTCCCTGGAATGGACTGAGACATCTGGGGGACTCTGGGAATATTGGCACGACCCTGGAGTTCCGCTCGCCTTTCCTGTGGAGAGTACCTCCTTTGAGATCCGACGGGAACGCCGGGAATTCTTTCGCGAACATGCAGGGAAGGATCCCTCCTCTCGAGCTAGGAGGCGGAAACGGGGTTCCTCTAGATGTGGGCGGGACTCTCGTGCTTCTCTCGAGTGGAGACGGGTATGTCGGCGAACTTCTTTAGTTTTAGCAAGTGTGTGAAGGACCCTTTGGAAGTTCCAGAGGTTTGGTGTGATTAGCCTCGAGACGCCTCAGCGGAAATGGGCCTAATCTCGCCTGGAAGGGAGAACCTCCTGGATTTTCTCGAGTTGGGTAGGTGCTCGACTTACGAAGGGGACATCAGGATCCCGCTTGGTGGCCTCAGGAAAGGCCAGTCCCCATACGAGTTCCTCGGGGGCCTCTCGGGATTCCTCTCCCATCGATGCTGGGGCTAAGACCTTGTGTGGAGTCGGTGCCGGAACCTGAGGATTCCTCTCCAGTGCTGACATGGATCTTTGGGTACTTCTGGAGTCTACCCAGGGGGAGTCAGTCCTCCTGTAAGTGAGGCATGCACGTGCGCTTTTCCTCCCGAGCTGTAGCAGCAGCGTCACACTTCCCTTCGCGTGGATCAAGGGATCTCTGGCTTTCCCTCGTGGTTTTCCCACGAGGCTTTCCCACAGGTCTGTCCCACGTGTCACCGTGGTGTGAGTCGATCTTCAGCTAGAAAGTCGAGGCAGTGCAGGGAAAATAGTTTTCCCTGGAATGGACTGAGACATCTGGGGGACTCTGGGAATGGTGGCACGACCCTGGAGTCCTCTCGCCTTTCCTGTGGAAAGCACATCCCCTTGAGATGCGACGGGAACGCCCAGGAATACTTTACCGACCACGCAGTGAAGGATCCCTGCTCTCGAGCTATGAGGCAGAAACGGGGCTCCTCTTGATGTGGGCGGGACTCACGTGCTTCGTCTCGAGTGGAGACGGGTATGTCGGGGAACTTCTTGAGTTGCAGCAAGGATTTGAAGGACCCTTTGTAAGTTACAGAGGTTAGGTGTGATTAGCCTGGAGACGCCTCAGCGGAAATGGGCCTCATCTCGCCTGGAGGGGAGAACCTCCTGGATTTTCTCGAGTTGCGGCAGGTGCTCTCGACTTACGACGGGGACCTCAGTAACCCCCTCTGGTGGCCTCAAGAAAGGCCAGTCCCCATGCGAGTTGCTCCGGGGTCTCGGGATTCCTCTCCCATCGATGCCGGGGCATAAGACCTTGTGTGGAGTCGGTGACGGAACCTGAGGATTTATCTCCAGTGCTGACATGGATCTTGGGGTACTTCTGGAGTCTCCCCAAGGCAGTCAGTCCTCGTCCGGAGTGGGGGAATGCACGTTCGCTTTCCTCCCGAGCTTTAGCAGCAGTGTCACGCTTCCCTTCGCTTGGATCAAGGGATCTGTGGCTTTCCCTCGAGGCTTTCCCACGAGCCTTTCACACGAGGCTTTCCCACAGGGCTGTCCCACGTGTCACCATGGTGTGAGTCGATCCTCGGCTTGAAAGTCGAGGCAGTGCAGGGAAAACAGGTTTCCCTGGAATGGACTGAGACATCCGGGGGACTCTGGGAATGGTCGCACGACCCTGGAGTTCCTCTTGCGTTTCCTGTGCAGAGCGCCTCCTCTTGAGATGGAGGGGAACGCCGGGAATTCTTTCCCGACCACGCAGGGAAAGGATCCCTCCTCTCGAGCTAGGAGGCGGAAACGGGGCTCCTCTGGAAGTCGGTGGGACTCTCGTGCTTCCTCTCGAGTGCAGACAGGTATGTCGGGGAACTTCTTGAGTTGCAGCAAGGGTGTGAAGGACCCTTTGGAAGTTCCAGAGGTTAGGTGTGATTAGCCTCGAGATGCCTCAGCATAAATGAGCCTCATCTCTCCTGGAGGGGAGAACCTCCTGGATTTTCTCGAGTTGTGGCAGGTGCTCTCGACTTAAAACGGGGACCTCAGTGACCCGCTCTGGTGGCCACAGGAAAGGCCAGTCCCCATGGAGGTGTTCGGGTGCCTCTCGGTATTCCTTTCCCGTCCATGCCAGGACCTTAGACCTTGTGTGGAGTCCGTGCCAGAACCTGAGGATTCCTCTCCTGTGCTGACATGGATTTGTGGTACTTCTGGAGTCTCCCCAGGGGAGTCAGTCCTCGTCTCGAATTGGGGCATGCACGTGCGATTTCCTCTCGAGCTGTAAGCAGCAGTGTCACACTTCCCTTCGGGTGGATCAAGGGATATGTGGCTTTCCCTCGAGGCTTGCCCAGGAGGCTTTCCCACAGCGCTGTCCCACGTGCCACCGTGGTGTGAGTCGATCCTCGGCTTGAATGTCGAGGCAGTGCAGGGAAAACAGGTTTCCCTGGAATGAACTGAGACATCTGGGGGACTCTGGAATGGTGCACGACCCTGGAGTTCCTCTCGCCTTTCCTGTGGACAGCGCCTCCTCTTCAGATGCGACGGGAACGTTGGGAATTCTTTCCCGACCACGCAGGGAAAGGATCCCTCCTCTCGAGCTAGGAGGCGGAAATGGGGCTCCTCTGGATGTGGGCCGGGACTCTCGTGCTTCCTCTCGAGTGGAGACGGGTATGTCGGGGAACTTCTTGAGTTGCAACAAGGGTGTGAAGGACCCTTTGGAAGTTCCAGAGGTTAGGTGTGATTAGCCTGGAGACGCCTCAGCGGAAATGGGCCTCATCTCGCCTGGAGGGGAGAACCTCCTGGATTTTCTCGAGTTGCGACAGGTGCTCTCGACTTACGACGGGGACCTCAGGGACCCGCTCTGGTGCCTCAGGAAAGGCCAGTCCGCATGCGAGTTCCTCGGGGGCCTCTCGGGATTCCTCTCCCGTCGATGCCGGGGCCTACGACTGCCGGGAAGCCAGTGTGAGGAAGCCCGCCCGTGACAAGGTTATGAGGAAGGAAGCTGACATACGCAAGGCGTGCTCAGACTTCAGGGACCCCTCTGGAAATTTTTAAGCATGTACCCCAAGAAAAAATCTGCCGGTTTTTGTGCTCTGCTTTTTCACTCTTCTGACCTTTTCTGGAAAAAGTCAATCAGGGGGTTAGTCTTCTACATTTGAAAGAGTGTTTCAATCCAAAACCCCTCTGATGGCTTTCTAGCCTGCCTGTAGGACTCGTACAGCTGCGCTTGTGATTGTTTGAGGCCTCCTGACCGCAGGAGGCACAGGAAGCTTAAAACATCCTAGGAATGCAGGAGCTTCCGAGGAGTCAAAATCTTTAGAATAGGACTGATTAAAAGTTTCATTTTTTGGGTCAATGCTTGCTACCAAATTTTCATATCCTTTATTTTTAGATATAGTTGGTATATAGAAAAACAAGTAGTAGACCTGGTATTAGCAACATTAGATCTTTGAGTTAAGTACGTTCTTTGTTTATAACCACTGCACCTTTGTTCTATAGAGATGTAACTTTAATGCTTTAAGGAGATGCAGATTAAAGAAAAACACTTCAGGGGAAACAAAAATTAACATTCATTAAGGAAGAGAGCCAAAAAGTGTTAACAAGCCTCTTGGCCAGAAGATAATGTAAATCACCTGAGACCTTTGTATACAAAATGATATACAGAAAAAATCTGGGTTGCGAAAACTACATACTTTTGTGTAATCCATTGATCTCCATGTTTTATCAAAAGTATAAAAGGCCTTCTGAACAAAAAAGGAGGAGGCCAGGGGCCGGGGGCCAGTTTTCTTGGACCAGCTTCTCGAACTAGTCTCTCAGCCTGGTTTCTTGGACTCTGGCTCCCCCCGTGTCTTTCTCTCTCTTTCTTCTTCTCTACCTTTCCTTCTCTCTGCTCTTTGCTATAACTTCAGGCTGAATCTCCACCTGGAGTGCGGAGGCTCGCCAGGTCTACTTACTTGCCCTGGCTGTTAAGACCCGCACGAAAGGGAGCTTTAGGCGAGGTAACCTTAGATATTCAAGCGGGCGCCGGTGGCCCAACGTAGGTGGTGCAAATTCCTTGTCTGGAATTTAATTGGCAGTCCGCGTAAACCAAGCTATTCAGCCCTCTTCCTCCACTTAATCTTCTTACTACACTATAGTTTCCTAATTTAATATTACATTAATAAATAAACAAGTCTTTCCACGCCAACGCCGTCCACCCTTCGAATCCCCTGGATCCACCGGGGCTGGACCCCCGGCATAAGACCTTGAGTGAAGTCGGTGCCGGAACCTGAGGATTCCTCTCCAGTGCTGACATGGATCGTGGGTACTTCTGGAGTCTCCCCAGGGGAGTCAGTCTTCGTCGCGAGTGGGGGCATGCACGTGCGCTTTCCTCCCGAGCTCTAGCAGCAGTGTCATGCTCCGCTTCGTGTGGATCAAGTGATCTGTGGCTTTCCCACGAGGCTTCCCACAGGGCTGTCCCACGTGCCACCGTGGTGTGAGTCGATCCTCGGCTTGAAAGTCGAGGCAGTGCAGGGAAAACAGGTTTCCCTGGAATGGACTGGAGACATCTGGGGGACTCTGGAATGGTGGCACGACCCTGGAGTTCCTCTCGCCTTTCCTCTGGAGAGCGCCTACTCTTGAGATGCGACGGGAACACCGGGAATTCTTTCCCGACAACGCAGGGAAAGATCCCTCCTCTCTAGCTAGGAGGCAGAAACGGCGCTCCTCTGGATGAGGGAGGGACTCTCGTGATTCCTCTCGTGTGGAGACGGGTATGTCGGGGAACTTCTTGAGTTGCAGCAAGGGTGTGAAGGACCCATTGGAAGTTCCAGAGGTTAGGTGTGATTAGCCTCGAGACGCCTCCGTGGAAATGGGCCTCATCTCGCCTGGAGGGGAGAACCTCCTGGATTTTCTCGAATTGCGGCAGGTGCTCCCGACTTATGACGGGGACCTCAGGGACCCCGCTCTGGTGGCCTCAGGAAAGGCCAGTCCCCAGCGAGTTGGTCGCGGGCATCTCGGGATTCCTCTCCTGTCGATTTCGGGGCCTAAGACCTTGTGTGGAGTCGGTGCCGGAACCTGAGGATTCCTCTCCGGTGCTGACATGGATCTTGGGGTATTTCTGGAGTCTCCCCAGGGGAGTCAGTCCTCGTCTCGAATTGGGGCATGCACGTGCGATTTCCTCTCGAGCTGTAGCAGCAGTGTCACGATTCCCTTCGGGTGGATCAAGGGATCTGTGGCTTTCCCTCGAGGCTTTCCCTCGAGGCTTTCCCACGAGGCTTTCCCACAGGCTGTCCCACGTGCCACCGTGGTGTGAGTCGATCCTCGGCTTGAAAGTCGAGGCAGTGCCGGGAAGACAGCTTTCCCTGGAATGGACTGAGACATCTGGGGGACTCTGGGAATGGTGGCACGACCCTGGAGTTCCTCTCGCGTTTTCTGTGGAGACCGCCTCCTCTTGAGATGCGACAGAAACGCCGGGAATTTCTTGACCGACCACGCAGGGAAAGGATCCCTCCTCTCGAGCTAGGAGGCGGAAATGGGGCTACTGTGGATGTGGGTGGAACGCTCCTGCTTCCTCTCGAGTGGAGACGGGTATGTCCGGGAACTTCTTGAGTTGCAGCAAGGGGTGTGAAGGACCTTTGGAAAGTTCCAGAGGTTAGGTGTGATTAAGCCTCGAGATGCCTCAGTGGAAATGGGCCTCATCTCGCCTGGAGGGGAGAACCTCCTGGATATTCTCGAGTTGCGGCTGGTGCTCTCGACTTACGACGGGGACCTCAGGGACCCGCTCTGTTGGCCTCAGGAAACGCCAGTCCCCATGCGAGTTGCTCAGGGGCCTCTCGGGATTCCTCTCCGTCGATGCCGGTGCCTAAGATCTTGTGTGGAGCCGGTACCGGAACCTGAGAATTCCTCTCCAGTGCTGACATGGATTGGGGGTACTTCTGGAGTCTCCCCAGTGGAGTCAGTCCTCGTCTCGAGAGGGGGCATGCACATGCGCTTTCCTCCCGAGCTGTAGCAGGAGTGTCACGCTTCCCTTTGCGTGGATCAAGGGATCAGGGCTTTCCCATGAGGCTTTCCCACAGGGCTGTCCCACGTGCCACCGTGGTGTGAGTCGATCCTCGGCTTGAAAGTCGACGCAGTGCAGGGAAAACAGGTTTCCCTGCAATGGACTGAGACATCTGCGGGACTCTGCAATGGTGGCACGACCCTGGAGTTCCTCTCGCCTTTCCTGTGGAGAGCGCCTCCTCTTGAGATGCGACGGGAACGCCGGGATTTCTTTCCCGACCACGCAGGGAAAGGATCCCTCTCTGGAGCTAGGAGGCGGAAACGGTGCTCCTCTGGATGTGGCAGAACTCTCGTGCTTCCTCTCGAGTGGAGATGGGTATGTCCGGGAACTTGTTGAGTTGAAGCCAGGGTGTGAAGGACCCTTTGGAAGTTCCGAGGTTAGGTGTAAATAGCCTCGAGACGCCTCAGTGGAAATGGGCCTCATCTCGCCTGGAGGGGAGAACCTCCTTGATTTTCTCGAGTTGCGGCAGGTGCTCTCGACTTAAGACGGGGACCTCAGAGACCCGCACTGGTTTCCTCAGGAAAGGCCAGTCCCCATGCGAGTTGCTCGGGGCCTCTCGGATTCCTCTCCCATCGATGCAGGGCCTAAGACTTTGTGTGGAGTCGGTGCCGGAACCTGAGGATTCCTCTCCAGTGCAGACATGGATATTGGGGTACTTCTTCAGTCTCCCCAGGGGAATCAGTCCTTGTCTGGAGTGGGGGCATGCACGTGCGCTTTCCTCCGGCTGTAGCAGCAGTGTCACGCTTCCTTCGCGTGGATCAAGGGATCAGGGGCTTTCCCTCGAGGCTTTCCACGAGGCTTTCCCACGAGGCTTCCACAGGGCTGTCCCGTGCCACACGTGGTGTGAGTCGATCCTCAGCTTGAAAGTCGAGGCAATGCAGGGAAACAGGTTTCCCTGGAATGGACTGAGACATCTGGGGGACTCTGGGAATGGTGGCATGACACTGGAATTCCTCTCGCCTTTCCTGTGGAGAGCTCCTCCTCTTGAGAAGTGACGGGAACGCGCGGAATTCTTTCCAGCACGCAGGGAAAGGATCCCTCCTCTCGAGCTAGGAGGTGGAAATGGGGCTCCTCTGGATGTGGTCGGGACTCTCGTGCTTCCTCTCGAGTGGAGACGGGTATGTCGGGGAACTTCTTGAGTTGCAGCAAGGTTGTGAAGGACCCTTTGGAAGTTTCAGAGGTCAGGTGTGATTAGTCTCAGGACGCCTCAGAGGAAATGGACCTCATCTCGCGCCTGGAGGGTAGAACCTCCTGGATTTTCTCGAGTTGTGGCAGGTGCTCTCGACTTACGACGGGAACCTCAGGGACCCGCTCTGGTGGCTTCAGAAAAGGCCATTTCCTTGCGAGTTACTCGGGGGCCTCTCGGGATTCCTCTCCGTCGATGCCGGGGACTAAGACCTTGTGAGGAGTCGGTGCCAGACCTGAGGTTTCCTCTCCAGTGCTGACATGGATCTTGGGGTACTTCTGGAGTCTCCCCAGGGGTGTCAGTCCTCGTCTCGAGTGGGGGCATGCACGTGCGCTTTCCTCCCGAGCTGTAGCGCGGTGTCATACTTCCCGTCGAGTGATCAAGTGATCAGTGGCTTTCCCTCGAGTTTTCCCACGAGGTTTTCCCATGAGGCTTTCCCACAGGGCTGTCCCCAACAGGTCTGTCTCACGTGCCACCGTGGTGTGAGTCGATCCTCGGCATGAAAGTCGAGGCAGTGCAGGGAAAACAGGTTTCCCTGGAATGGACTGAGACATCTGGGGTTCTCTGGGAATGGTGGCACGACCCTGGAGTTCCTCTCGCCTTTCCTGTGGAGAGTGCCTCCTCTTGAGATGCGACGGGAACGCCGGGAATTCTTACCGACCAGGCAGGGAAAGGATCCCTTGTCTCGAGCCAGGAGGGAAGAAACGGGGCTCCTCTCGATGTGGGCGGGACTTTCCTTTCCTTTCGAGTGGAGACGGGTATGTCGGGGAACTTCTTGAGTTGCAGCAAGGATTGTGAAGGACCCTTTGGAAGTTCCAGAGTAAAGGTGTGATTAGCCTCGAGATACCTCAGCGGAATGGGCCTCATGTCGCCTGGAGGGGAGAACTTCCTGGATTTTCTCGAGTTGCGGCAGGTGCTCTGGACTTACGACGGGGACCTCAGGGACCCGATCTGGTGGCTCTCAGGAAAGGCCAGTACCCATGCGAGTTGCTCGGGGGCCTTCGGGATTCCTCTCCCGTCGATGCCGGGGCCTAAGACCTTGAGTGGAGTCAGTGCCAGAACCTGAGAATTCTCTCCAGTCCGACATGGATCTTCGGGGACTTCTGGAGTCTCCCCAGAGACGTAAGTCCTCGTCTCGAGTGGGGGGCATGCACGTGGGCTTTCCTTCCAAGCTGTAGCAGCAGTGTCACGCTTCCCTTCGCGTGGATCAAGGAATCTCTGGCTTTCCCTCGAGGCTTTCCACGAGGCTTTCCCACGAGGCTTTTCCCACAGGTCTCTCCCACTTGCCTCCGTGGTGTGAGTCGATCTCGCTTGAAAGTCGAGGCAGTGCAGGGAAAACAGGTTTCCCTGGAATGGACTGAAGACATATGGGGGGACTCAGGGAATGGTGGCACGACCCTGGAATTCCTCTCCGCCTTTCCTTGTGAGTCCCTCCTCTTGAGGATGGCGGACGGGAACCCCGGATCTTTCCCGACCACGGCCAGGGGGACGGAAGGATCCTCCTCCGAGGTATGAGCGAAAACGGAATC